>NC_134897.1:39227631-39230131 GCF_041734735.1 Babylonia areolata
GAATTTTGTCAGGAAGAATCCTTTTGTTGCTGTGGGTTCTTTTACGTGCGCTAAGTGCATGCTGCACACAGGACCTCGGTTTATCGTCTCATCCGAATGACTAGCGTCCAGACCACCACTCAGGGTCTAGTAGAGGGGGAGAAACTATCGGCGACTGGGCCGTGATTCGAACCAGCGCGCTCAGATTCTCTCGCTTCCTAGGCTGACGCGTTACCTCTAGGCCATCACTCCACTTTATGTACTGGACTTGTTTGCTTCTTACTTCATGAATCCCAGTGCTCTTGAAATGGAATTAACATAAAAAAGAAAAACACCTTGTGTATATGCAGTGACTGGCTCACTGGCTAACTTTTCATTCTGAATGGCGGAGACTAAACTCGACGCCCAAAGACTGATCTTTCAATCTGCCGTTGCTTTGTATGTATATGCGAGCGCTTCAAGCATTTACACGGACACAAGAGAAACATTTATTGACAAGGTATAAAGGCACAGAGAACCATCACATATTTATGAAGTGAAGGGTCATCAGCTGACATACAGCACAATATGTGATACGCCCAACAACCTGACATATTACTCGCGTGTGAAAGGAAAAAAAACAAAAACAAATAAACAACGCGCGTGCACACACACACACACACACACACACACACACACACACACACACACACACACACTCACACACAAAACAAACAAACAAAAAACCCACAAAAAACACCACAAAACAACAACAAACAAACAAACAAACTTTGGGGAGCACCTCAGCAAAGGTCAGTCTGGTTCCCACAGACAGAGATGAATTATTAATTGGTTATGTCAGTTCAGGCTGGCGACATCATAATGTAATGTAACAACATGGACATGTTGCTGTCTCTGTTACTGCTGCTGCAGTTGTTTTGTTGTTTTGGTTTTGTTTTGTTGGGTTTGGGGTTTTTTTTCTTCTTTTTTTTATATTTGCAATCATTTGTTTGTTGTGTGTTGTTTTGTTGTTTTGTCGTTTCTTTTTGGTTCTGTTATTGTTTTTGATGCGAAATCATTTTACACGTAAAATAAGGAAGGGGTGTACTGTGTCTTTAAGATTGTTTAGGCGGTAGTTTAGAGTTAAAAACCAACATTTATCAGAGTTAATACATGTGCTATTTTGTTATTTTAGATCAGAAGATACAAGTTTAAGGATGTCATCGAATATCAGGCTTTACACTCCCTCAAGAAATCTCTGCTCTTCCTCTGACTGTTACCTTTTGAAACTTCCTCGTGTCAATACAAGGACCTATGGTAAGCGTTCTTTCGTCTTTGCGGTTCCTCACATCTGGAACAACCTTCCTCATCATATACGTGCGTCTGATTCTATCTCTGCTTTTCGCTCATCACTAAAAACTCATCTTTTTAAGACCTAACAAAAAGCACTCTCAGCTTCCTTGTTCTCCAACACCACCCATGTGAGCTCACTTTGGATGCATGAAGAGTGGGAAAGGGAGTGTGTGTGTGTGTGTGTGTGTGTGGAGGGGGTGGGGGTAGAGAAAGAGTGGTCATGAATGATTTATGTAATTTGTAATATTTTTCTTTCATGCAAAGCGCCCTCATCTCTTAGAGAGAAAGGGCGCTATATAAATGTACATCATTATTATTCTCATTATTGTTATTAGTAGTAGTAGTAGCAGTAGTAGTAGTAGTAGTAGTAAACATAAGTAAAGGATGGGAGCTCATCCCAGAGTTCACAATGAAACTCACTGCCTTCCTGTCAGAGTTAACCAGCCCGGCGAGCATATCATATTGCATATTTGTCATGGGAAGAAAACGGGGGCGAAGTCTTTCTGTAATACATATATATATATATATATAATGAAGGTGAAAAGTTCAGGCAGGCAGACAGAAATGAGACGATAGGAAAGACAGGGAGGGGAAGAGAGGAGGGAGGGTGAGAACAACAGTGAAACATATACATTCGTAAAAACGTTGGCCTTTTTTCTTCTTTCAGAGATGAGTTCGGAAATTGGAGTGAAACAGACACTGGTGATCGGGTTGAATGTTCCTCATTCTTGTAAACAGCCGAAGTCGCGTTGTCAGTGTTGTGTGTCCACGAAGTAGGTTTGCATAAATCAGAGGATAGCGCCCACGCAGTCTTTAATCGAATAGAAATTAAGAACAAACAAACAAGCAAAATCAAAAGGAACAAATTTTATAGATTGCTAAAAATGATCTCCAAAAGAAACGGTATTCGTCCATCTCCCATGCCACCTCTCTCTGTCTCTGTCTGTCTGTCTGTCTGTTTGTCTCTCTCTCTTGGTTTTTTTTCTGTTCCATTTTATCTATTGGCACCATTTTGTTCTGATTTGTACCTACTGTCATCAGAGCTTTTCAGCTGATGACGTTAAACATTTCAGTGTTCAGTGTTCTCTCTCTCTCTGTCTCTGTCTGTCTGTCTGTCTGTCTGTCTGTCTCTCTCTCTCTCTCTCTCTCTATCTATCTATCTATCTATCTATTTTAATTAGAAAGAATA
>NC_134897.1:39232631-39250131 GCF_041734735.1 Babylonia areolata
TCTAAGCAGACGTAAAAAAAAGAAAGAAAAAAAAAAGATAGGTAACAAAAGATCATAACAAAACTTGTTTACGTAATACGAAGCATTCAACACAATGGGAAGATAATGTATCACATTCGTTTCTCAGGAACAAAGGGACACACTTTGGTGGTGGTGGTTGTTGTTATTTTGTTTGCTCTTTTGTGGCTTTGTTTGTTTGTCTGTTTCTTTTCTTTTCTTTTTTCGAGGGGGGTCTGGGGGTGGGGGTAGATTGATGCAAGTGTGCTTGGTGGTGGAGGACGAGATCAAAATGTTTCCAAGCTGTGTTCACAAGACTGTTTTCAGTATCGTGATTCCGAGTATGGCCGCGAGAGCCATACAAGATACCGCTTTTGACAACTAAAAAAAAAAACCAAAAAAAACTGGCGCAATAGTGGTGAAAGCGTTGGCTGGACTTTCAGTCTGAGAGGCCCGGGTTCGAAATTCGGTAACGGCGCCTGGTGGGTTACAGGGTGGAGATTTTCTCCGATCTCCCAGGTCAACATATGTGCAGACCTGCTTGTGCTTGAATCCCTTCCTGTATGTACGCACACAGAAGATCAAATACGCACGTTAAAGATCCTGTAACCCATATCAGCGTCCGGTGGGTTATGGAAACAAAAGCATACCCAGCATCCACAGCCCCGAAAACGGAGTATGGCTGCCTACATGACGGGGAATATATATATATATATATATATATATATATATATAGAGAGAGAGAGAGAGAGAGAGAGAGAGAGAGAGAGAGAGATAAAAATCATACACGTAAATTTTACATGTCTGTCTGAGTGCGTATGTGTGTGTGGCTAAAATTTGATTGAATAACAACGGAAACGAATGATGAGCGACTCAATGGCAGCCGTCTGCCGGCTGTACCCAGGCAGGCAGCCTGTTGTGCAAATGACCCCGTGTTTGTAATAGCGCTCAGAGCGTGGTCTCCGACCGAGGATAGTCGCCATATAATAAGTATTGATATAATTCATCATTCATCATCAAACTGTTTGGAGCACAATACATGCAACGATAGACGCACATTTTCAGCAAAATTAAGTTATCGTAGAAACCAGGAAACAATGATGTTTCGAAGAACAACCACCACCGCCAAGGTTGACTTCTTTTTCTCTTGTTTTTTTTTGTGTGTGTGTGTGTGTGTGTGTTTGTTATTTTTTCTCTCTTTCTTTTCTTGTTTCCTACACGCTAGTGAAGACAGACAATGCAGCTTGCACATTTCTGTCCTCGCCTCACACCATCCATGAACTCTCTGACCTTTTCTAAAGCATCAGTTCGCGGGTATGTGTTGTTCTGCAGCACTTGGAATCTCCCGCACATCATTTGTAAACATTCTGCTTAAAAGCATGAATGTTTTTTGTTTTGTTTTTTTGGTTTATATAGATGGTTTGGTTTGGTTTTGATTTCTGCTTTTGGAGAGTCTTCCGAGAAGTTAAGGAAAATATGTTTATCAGGTCAAAATGTAACGAGGCACATTAATAGAAAAAAGAATTATACCGTCAGATTCCCATACAAGCAAATCTATAAAAGAATGTTTGTGTTAAAACTACTTCCATATGTGTTCCATTCGTTGTTCGCTCTAAAAGGTTTATGTAATATGAACAGTGACACTAAGGAAATTTGTAATTTTAATGAAAGCAGTACCAATTGGGGTCACACACACACACACACACACACACACACACACACACACACACACACACACACACACGCACGCACGCACACACACACGGACACACACGCACGCGTGCGCGCGCGCACACACACACACACACACACACACACACACACAGGCATTAGTTCATAACCCTATTTCTACATTCTGATCATTATTATTATTATTGAATTGTTACTGTTAAATGTTATTGCGTGTTAGGTATGAATTTTTTTGGTAGTTTTCTACCTTTTCTGTTTCCTCTCCCCCCACCCCCCACCCCCCACCCCCCATTATCCTCTTTATTTTTTTTTTTTTAAATAATAATAATATCACTGATAGTGAAAAGACGCTAAACTAAAGAACGAACACACACAGATGGAGATATATAACAGAGGTTTTGTGTTGTTGTTTTTTTTAACGGAAAACACTATGCAGTTGCGAAATTCAAAGTCCTAATTGCATTTTTGTACCTTCATAACAGGGGTATGCAAATTCAAAACATCCAGACAACGAGAACTTTCCTCTTGAGAGAGGAACGAAAATCGCTCTTAGCATTTGTTTCTCTGGTATTAAAAAAACACAAACAAACCAAAAAAACAAACAAACAAACAAGAAAAAAACCAAAAAGAAAACACCTTGGTTTTCTTGTAGCTAATGTAAATGCCGAGACAAACTTAGATCGTGAATGATGCCTTTTGAGAGAGAGAGAGAGGGGGGGGGGGGGGGGGGGTGGAAGTGGGGTAGAGGGAGGTGTAGTATAAGGGATCGGAATACTGTCCGTGCCCTTTAGTTTTTAGTTACAGCTATCCTGTAAAACCTTTGCAGATAAACCCCATGCAGTGTCACTGATAAAATGTGCAGAAAGTTCATTAAAGGGCTTTGGAATACCCTTGAGTTTTTAGTTGCAGCTACCCTGTAAAACCTTTGCAGATAAGCCCCATGCAGTTTCACTGATAAAATGTGCAGAAAGTTCATTAAAGGGCTTTGAAACAAATCGGTATGAATTACATGAACTGCGCTAATTTCGTTTGCTCAGGAACAAAAGTTTTTTTGTTGTTGTTTGTTTCGCTTTGTTTTTTTGCGCTGATACAAGCTTATGTCCAGCGTTGTCAAGCTTTACGTAAGACCAGTTCCGACCAACAATCGTTATGGTATCGATCGCTGTCATTTCATTATCGCCAAGCGTACAGAAACACTTCGTGTCTTGACTGACCACATGAAATATGAAATGAGCAACTGCATCCCGTCTGCACGTCAAGGACACACACACACACACACACACACACACACACACACACACACACACACACACACACACACACACACACACACACACACACGCACGCACGCACACATACACACACACATAATTATATAATTATAGAAGTGTGTGTGTGTGTGTGTTCTTGCATGTCCAGTATCCATAAATCACACACGCTCATAATCAGATTCACACAGTGTTTGAACCTATCTACCTCACTTTGATTTCAATCAGATAAGGTCATCAGAAATATCTTCGAAATCGACAGCTCTAGAAATTAGGGAGAGTGTGCACCCCGCTTTCCTGGCAGACTTTTCGTCGCTGGCAGTGCGAGAAGTAGGTCATATGACGTCATGGGGCAGCTCGCCACTGTAAATGGCTTCTCTGAGTTTGAACTGCTTTTGTTCAGACAACATTTCGGCAGTCTATAAATGGATCAGTTCGAATACATAATTCCAGAGAAATGACATATTACACGCTCAAGGTAAACATAGAAGACTAAATGAAATAATGGTTTTAATTATAAAATCAAATATACCTTGTAAACTTGCAAAAATAGTCAGCGAAAATGTTCAAAATCCTTTCGTCAGAACAGCGATTTCCACGACGAAATTTTAGCCTTTCGGTGATCTGGAACGGAGATGCACGCGGTTTTCGCTAAAAAGTAATCGGGGAGTCCCAACGAAAGTGGGTCTGCACGCCCCCCCCCCCCCCCCCCCCCCCCCTCCCTCTCCACCTGGTGTCTCCAGACGCGCCCAGACAATACAGCAACAACACCAACAAAACAAATAAACAAGCAGATACCCTGTGCATGAGACCCCGAAAGCGAGAATGTCCTCGACACCGAAAATCAAAACACATCCACACACACGCAGCCGCCACCATAAAAAAAAACACACAAAAAAAAGAGATCATATCCGTTGTGATTCAGATGTTCGGGTTTTATTTATAATAACTCCATTTGTAAAATTGCAGTCTCCAGAAACTGACACAAGCCTGTGCTGATTCCAACGAAAAATAAAAAGTGCCAGTCACTTCGGGTCTCACAAGGGAGAAGAGAAAGTCGTTGAAGCGTTTAGATTTTTAAAAACACGAGTATGTTTTACACAGGAGAAACAAAAAGACATTGATGCGCGTGCACTTGATGGTGAAGATCAGTTGATTCAGAGAGGATGTGTGTGTGTGTGTGTGTGTGTGTGTTTGCCAGACATTTCTGATATCAGTATTGTATTTTGTATACAAAATACAATACTGATTTTGTATTTGTATTTTGTATTTTCTTTTTATCACAACAGATTTCTCTGTGTGAAATTCGGGCTGCTCTCCCCAGGGAGAGCGCGTCGCTATACTACAGCGCCACCCATTTTTTGTATTTTTCCTGCGTGCAGTTTTTTAAATTTATTTTTCCTATTGACATGGATTTTTCTACAGAATTTTGCCAGGAACAACCCTTTTGTTGCCGTGGGTTCTTTTACGTGCACTAAGTGCGTGCTGCACACGGGACCTCGGTTTATCGTCTCATCCGAATGACTAGTGTCCAGACCACCACTCAAGGTCTAGTGGAGGGGGAGAAAATATCGGCGGCTGAGCCGTGATTCGAACCAGCGCGCTCAGGTTCTCTCGCTTCCTAGGCGGACGCGTTACCTCTAGGCCATCACTCCACTATTGTATTGTATTGTATTGTATTGTATTGTATTATATCACAATTAATCACAACAGATTCCTCTGTGTGAAATCCGGGCTGCTCTCCCAGTGGAGAGCGCTCGGCCACGATGCAGTACCTCCTACATTTCTTTTTTTGTTGTTGTTGTTGTTGTTTTTGTTTGTTTCTTTCTTTCTTTCTGTCTACAAGTGTATATATAAAGAAATTCAATCTGGAAAATGGGAATCGATGATTAAACCAGCCCAACCATATCAGTGAATTAGGGGGTGAGGAAGGGGGCGTGGGGGCGGGGAGGGAGGGTGTGGGGGGGGGGGGGTATGTGTTATTGGAAAGGTCTGGCGCGCACGTCCCCTGTTGACACCAGTCGGTCTTCACAGTCATGTCCACACTCCCCAGTCTCTGTTGTTGATTCCAGGGGAAAACATATTCCTGTTTGTACATTCTCACGCTTCAGCTCCGCCCCTTTCTCACGGGAGATCCGGCATCAACGATATATTTCTGTTTTTTGTTTGTCGTGGCAGCCAGCGTGTGCGTTCGTCCTGGGGATTTCAATTTCGCAAGTGGAGTTGTTGTTGTTGTTTTTTAAACCCAGAACTACAAAACTACTATAGTTATGTAAAAGGGTAAGTTTGTGTGTTGATCCTTGATGTTGATTGAGAACGCCTCACTCAGTCCAGGAGGTTTAATGTGGAAGACATTTGTTTTTGTTTTCTTTCTTTTTTTCGGTTTTGAAGCTAAAGCGTAGTCTTTAGATTTTCAAAGCTGTCAATTTCAGATATGGATTTGATGAGTCAAGTCAGCTGTGAAGGTTCGTGAATGTTGAATGGAGAATCATATCAGTCTCGGCAGTTAAATCTTTTTTTATCGAGATGAAATTTATCCAGTAATAAGAAAATTGTGCTCGTGGATCAGTTTTATAAACGTTGTGCTCACAATAGGCCAGTGTCATGCAGCTGCATTACTGAACTGATTTTGTTGACAAAGAAAAGTCATAGGGGTTTATCAGAAATCGCAAGTAACGTCAAGAAGCAACTTCTCACCTTCATCACCCCCTCCCCCAACCCCCAACCCCTTTCTCCGCCCCCTCTCCCACACACACGCATACACACACGTCACCGTAGTAGTCGAATAATCGTTTATGAGATCAATTAAATTACTTGACAAGATATCCTCAACATAAAGATCAAATCACACACATGACTTAAAAGTGCCATTGCAGTTCAGTTGTCTGTAGTTTAAAACAGCTCCATTTGTGAAATTACTACATCCAGAAACTAACACACGCCCACGCTGATTTCCAAGAGACAGGAATGCCATTCACTTTAAATCTCCCGAGGGAACGATAGGCGCTGAAGCGGTCAGACATAACAGTACGAATATGTTTTCACCTGGATTACGAAAAGAGACTGAAAAAAAGTGTTTGTAGAGATCGATTATATATATATACGCCAGACTTCTGGAGTAAAATCAAACAGCAGTTCACAGAGGTGGGCTCACACAGGGGGACGTGAACACGTACAGACAAAAAGAAAGCCTTGCTATTGCATAAATCAGTTACGTATCCAGACTTTCACCTCTGCAACAGAAACATTCCACAAAGTATCCATTGATTTTGTTGTGACCGGTCTAAGTGTCCACTGGGCACTTTGGAGTTTGAAAGACACTTAAATGAAAGAAGTGGAGGTGGGATGAGGGGTGTGTGCTTTGGACATTATTCTCAGTTTCAGCAAGTGTTGGACATTATTCTCAATTTCAGCAAGTGTTGGACATTATTCTCAGTTTCAGCAAGTGTTGGACATTATTCTCAGTTTCAGCACTTTTTGGACATTATTCTCAATTTCAGCACGTTTTGGACATTATTCTCAATTTCAGCAAGTGTTGGACTTATTCTCAGTTTCAGCAAGTGTTGGACATTATTCTCAATTTCAGCAAGTGTTGGACATTATTCTCAATTTCAGCAAGTGTTGGACATTATTCTCAATTTCAGCAAGTGTTGGACATTATTCTCAGTTTCAGCAAGTGTTGGACATTATTCTCAATTTCAGCAAGTTTTGGACATTATTCTCAGTTTCAGCAAGTGTTGGACATTATTCTCAGTTTCAGCAAGTGTTGGACATTATTCTCAATTTCAGCAAGTGTTGGACATTATTCTCAGTTTCAGCAAGTTTTGGACATTATTCTCAGTTTCAGCACGTGTTGGACATTATTCTCAGTTTCAGCAAGTGTTGGACATTATTCTCAGTTTCAGCAAGTGTTGGACATTATTCTCAATTTCAGCAAGTTTTGGACATTATTCTCAGTTTCAGCAAGTGTTGGACATTATTCTGTTTCAGCAAGTGTTGGACATTATTCTCAGTTTCAGCAAGTGTTGGACATTATTCTCAGTTTCAGCAAGTGTTGGACATTATTCTCAGTTTCAGCAAGTGTTGGACATTATTCTCAGTTTCAGCAAGTGTTGGACATTATTCTCAATTTCAGCAAGTTTTGGACATTATTCTCAATTTCAGCAAGTGTTGGACATTATTCTCAGTTTCAGCAAGTGTTGGACATTATTCTGTTTCAGCAAGTGTTGGACATTATTCTCAGTTTCAGCAAGTGTTGGACATTATTCTCAGTTTCAGCAAGTGTTGGACATTATTCTCAGTTTCAGCAAGTTTTGGACATTATTCTCAATTTCAGCAAGTTTTGGACATGATTCTCAATTTCAGCAAGCCTGTAAACCTAGTCCTTGTGAGACACATTATAGACAATTCACAAAAGTTTGGGTTTTTTTTTTTAATAAAACAAAACTGATTCAGCTGTGCACGTCAAGTGAAAGGGGGAATTGGGCTGGTGCTGGCGAATCAAACATGGCACCCTGACTTCGTAAACACAATATCCATAAGGCCACATTTGTACATGCACTTAGAATATATCAAGAAACGTATTCTCTATATAGCACGTTGTTGCAGGTTATGGTACTGCTCCCGAGACATCATTCTCTCTCTCTGTCTCTCTCTCTCTCTCTCTCTCTCTCTCTCTCTCTCTCTCTGACTCACCCACTCGCTGTCCGCTGTTCTTCTAGGGAAAGGCTATGAAAACCAAAGGTCCCTATACCAATTTCTGAGTTGAAAAAAAACAACAAAAACACAAAAAAAACCCAGTCATCTGTACGAGACCTCGCCAATGGAATCAGATGTCCTCAGCATCGGTGATCAAAGCGCATATGCAGACACAGAGGCTTTATCATGAAAATAACCATAGCCGTTGTGGTCCAGTTGTTCGGGGGTTTAAAACAAATCCATTTGTGAAATTGAACCCTCCCCCAACCCACCGCCGCCCACCCCTCCCTCCCTCCCCAAAAAGTGACACAGCATTCGCTGATTTCCACGAGAAATAAAAATGTCATTCACTTCGGATCTCCGGGGTCTCCCAAGAGAAGGACAGGCGATCCAGCATCAAGGTATAATAACACGAACGCGTTTATTCCCCCAGAGCAACAAAAGAGATTGAATGGCGTGCATGTGACAGTGGAGATCGATTGATGTAGAGAGCATGAGCATGTTGGTCTTTTCGGATATCACCACCAAAATCTGGTTTAGGTTGCTAACATCACAGCATAGAAATAAGAGACACTGAAAGAAAAATAACTACTGCGTATTTTTTTTTTCAGTACAAAACGGGATGATGTGAGCACACTGGTTGGAATCCCACACTCACCAGTATTCCCCCCTCCTTCGACAAGACCTTGTGTGGTGGTCTGGGCGCTAGTCATTCGGATGAGACGATAAATTTTGGGGGACCGTTTCCAGCATGCACTTGAAGGAGCCAACGGTAACAAATACAGGGTCTGTGTGACTTCCTGAAGGTTTCCTGGCAAATTTTCACAGAAAAATCCACTTTGACAGGAAAACAAATACATTTACAGGCAGAAAAAAACACCACCTAAAAATGGGCAGCGCTCTCACTGTAGCGACGCGCTGTCCCTGGGAATTTCAGAGAGAAATAATTTTATCTTGAGACAAAAGAGTAATAGAATACAGCAATGCAATACAAAAATGTGTGTTCAGTCAAGGAGAATCGTCTACTTAAGAAAATTAATAATGCAATATATATATTTTCTTGAACTAATTAAGGAACACGGATTTCCTTGTGACCAGTTAAAAAGATGCCACTGAACAAATTTTAGGATTGTTCATTTGAGTTAATCTATTTGTAAATCAAAAATGCCCTTGCAAACTGTCACCCTATTGTACATATATTATCGTCGTTGTCGTAAAAGGTGTCGTAAATTGTCATTCTGCTTTATTGGTTTGGCTTTTAATATGAATAGTAATGGTGACGATGTTGAAAAGAAAGAAAGCATAACCTTCTACGCAAGGGAGAAAGAAAAAAACAACAACTTTAGGATATGAATGACAATTTTTTTTTTTACAGGAGAGGTGAGGGTATAGGCGGGAGGGGGAGATGCGGGGGCCGAGGGGGGGGGGGAGGGGGAGGAGGGCTTTGAAGAATATAATGGTTGTTGACCATATTTTTCAGCAAAATCAGTTTAGTGGTGCAGTTTTATGTCAGTTGATGACATGTGTGCACGATGTTCATGAAAGGATTTCCTGAATGAAACGGACCCAGACTTGCAGCTTATATCATGGTGTAGGTATAGTGTGCAGGTTTCATCTTGGTTGAAGATAGGTGTTTGTACTGATGGGAGTCATCATTCAACACGCATTTAGCTTCCTGTCGGAATTTCTTCATCTTCTCCATCTGTTGTATCCTTGACAGTTCTGAAAGTTGAAAGAGCCAGTTTTCGTTTCCAAGGGGAAAATGGAGAAAAAAAGACCACGTGACGTTCTTTGTGAGATCTCCCACAGTGTAATAAAATGTCAGCATCAATCACAAACACACACACACACACACACACACACACACACACACACACACACACACACACACACACACACACACTCGTGTGCACGCGTTCTCATAATAGTAATCATTTCAGTTGTTGTTCAGTAGCGCGCACACACACACACACACACACACACGCACGCACGCACGCACGCACGCACGCACTCGTACGCACGCCTTCTCATAATAATAATCATTACTGTTGTTGTTTACTAGTCTGGTGTTTAAAATAACTCCCATTTGTGAAATGAGAAACCTCCACGGGGCAGTCTGGTGTTTAAAATAGCTCCCATTTGTGAAATGAGAAACCTCCACGGGGCAGTCTGGGGTTTAAAATAGCTCCCATTTGTGAAATGAGAAACCTCCACGGGGCAGTCTGGGGTTTAAAATAGCTCCCATTTGTGAAATGAGAAACCTCCACGGGGCAGTCTGGGGTTTAAAATAGCTCCCATTTGTGAAATGAGAAACCTCCACGGGGCAGTCTGGGGTTTAAAATAGCTCCCATTTGTGAAATGAGAAACCTCCACGGGGCAGTCTGGTGTTTAAAATAACTCCCATTTGTGAAATGAGAAACCTCCACGGGGCAGTCTGGGGTTTAAAATAACTCCCATTTGTGAAATGAGAAACCTCCACGGGGCAGTCTGGGGTTTAAAATAGCTCCCATTTGTGAAATGAGAAACCTCCACGGGGCAGTCTGGTGTTTAAAATAACTCCCATTTGTGAAATGAGAAACCTCCACGGGGCAGTCTGGGGTTTAAAATAGCTCCCATTTGTGAAATGAGAAACCTCCACGGGGCAGTCTGGGGTTTAAAATAACTCCCATTTGTGAAATGAGAAACCTCCACGGGGCAGTCTGGGGTTTAAAATAACTCCCATTTGTGAAATGAGAAACCTCCACGGGGCAGTCTGGGGTTTAAAATAGCTCCCATTTGTGAAATGAGAAACCTCCACGGGGCAGTCTGGGGTTTAAAATAGCTCCCATTTGTGAAATAGAAACCTTCCGGAAGTCACGCAGACCCTGTATTTTCATTACAAACACCACCTCCATTCAAACGAAAACGACCAGCTGAAACATAAAATGATGGTTTTCTCCAGAGTAATGGAAAAAAGAGAGACAAAACTGCGTGCAAATGGTTGTGAGATCAACATATTGTGTGCGCTAGGCTTTTGGAATGATGATATCAAACACCGATTTGAATAACTGGACTTACTGACGCAAACTTTTATAAAAATATCAAAAGGCGAAAATCAATACCATTGCGAAATTTGCAAAATTTAAAGACAGTCAGATTTTAACTTCTAGAGTAGTTTTGTTTGTTTGTTTTTTTTGTTTTTGTTTGCTTGTTTCTTTCTTTTGTGTGTGTGTTTTTGTTGTTGTTGTTGTTTGGCACCAGTCACAATGTATATGACACACTCAGGAACATGACAGAGACTGGACAGACATAGAGAGAGAGAGGGGGGTACAGGGGGAAGGGATGGAAAAGAAGTTAGGAATTAGATATTGACGTTAATTTCAGTTATTCCTAGATATTGACGTTTCCACAACGTGTAAAAACATTTTTATACGAGAACAAAATACAAAATATATTCAGTTTCACAGTTGCATGTCACTGACCCGTTTTTTGCCCCCCCTCATAAAAATGTGACTTTCTGCAAAACAAAATTGACCCACCTGTCCTGGTCTGGTGGACAGGTGGGGATGGGGAGAAGATCCCCTTCCGGTGTGGTCTGGTGGACAGGTGGGGATGGGGAGAAGATCCCCTTCCGGTGTGGTCTGGTGGACAGGTGGGGATGGGGAGAAGATCCCCTTCCGGTGTGGTCTGGACAAGGGACACGACCTTCTCGCGGACCGCGCCGTTCACTGGGCCGCAACTTTACATACTTTAGGAGGATATTGATAGAATGCACTGTATATTGCTATAAATCTCGGTACATTTCGGAAACGTCATTTACCCCCGCCTCTGTGTGTGTGTGTGTGCGTGTCTCTCTCTGTCTCTGTCTCTCCCTCTTTCTCCCCTCTGTCTGTCTGTCTGTCTGTCTCTTCTCTCTCTCTCTCTGTCTGCCTGTCTGTCTCACTCTCTCTCTGTCTCCCCCATCTCTCTTTTTGTCTCTCTGCCTCTCTCTTCCCTTTGTCTGTCTGTCTGCCCCTCTCTCGTCTCTCTCTCTCTCTTCCCTCTGTCTGTCTGTCTCACTCTTTCTCTCTGTCTCTCCCATCTCTCTCTCTCTCCCGCTCTCTCTGTCTCTCTGTCTGTCTGTCTCTCTCTCTCTCTCCCGCTCTCTCTGTCTGTCTGTCTCTCTCTCGCTCGATCTCTCTCGCTCGCTCTATCTCTTTCTCTATGCCGCTAAATCGTTCGCTCTCTGCCCATCTTTGTAATAGAGGACAGGCGAGGGAAACTAAGTCCCAGCATCAGTATTTGAATGGGAAAACAATGCCCTCAGTAGGAAACCTCCTAACGTGAGTGAAATATCCTCCGCGTCAAGAATCAAAGCACCCACCCACCAACCCACACACACAACACACACACACACTCACACTCACACACACACACACACACACACACACACACAAACAGGACACACACACACAACAACAACAAGAACAACACACACACACACACACACACACACACACACAACAACAACAACAACAACAACAACACACACACACACACACACACACACACACACACACACACACACACACACACACACACACATTTTACCGCTTTACCATAAAGATAACCACAGCCGGTGTGGGTTCAGTTACACGGGGTTTTTAAAACAATTCCATTTGCGAACTTGAAACCACCATAATGCTCGCCCATGCTGATCCTCCTTAAAATAAAAATGTCATTCATTTCGGATTTCCCGAGGGACTGAGGAGGTGTGGGGGTGTTAGGAAGGGGGGTGGGTTGGGGAGGGGCGATGGGAGGAGGGGGGTGGGGGGCGGTTAAGCATGCAGCTATGATAACAGGGATATGTTTTCCCCGGGACTGACAAATGAGATCGAATGTTCAGCTCGTGAGGTGACGACTGCGAGGGTCGCTTGATGTGGAGAGGATGGACATGCTCGGCTTTTCGGAAAAAAAAAACCAAACAAACAAAAAAAACCCACGTGTTTGGGTAGCTGGTCACCCAGATATAATATTCAACAGACACTGAGAGAATTCAGATAATATATATGAAAAAAAATCTTGCTGATTTTGAGCAGGAAAGATGTGTTTTCTTCTTTTTCTCTTTTTTTTTCCTATTTAAAAAAAAAAATTCTTTTCTCTTTTTTTTAAAGCACGGAACGTATTGCGTTCACTCAAGGAGAAGCATCGACTTCAGAAAAGAACGAAAATAACTTGTAACATTTGTCCTTTCGCAAATTTTTGTTTCCTTGTAGCCAGTAAAAATGCCACGAGACAAACTTTGAAATGTATCGATTTTCTATTCGATTTTTTTTTTTTTTTTTTGGGTTGGGGGTGGAGAGGGGACAGGGTGGGGGGGGGGGGAAGGGAATGTGTTGCTCTTTTTCGTATTTTCAGTCTGACGAATTCTATCAAACTGTTCCCCCTATGCCACTATTCCAGTTGTACAGCAATACGACTGACCAGTTGTCTGCACCACCAAATCAATAGAAATATTTCTGGAATAAACACTGTTCAACGATGCATCTTTTTATCATCAATGAACTACTCAAAATTTCGTCGTGTTAAGACTGTTTTGGTGCTGATGTAAGCTTCCATTCAAAGTTTAGACTTTAGATAAATAAAAACCAGTTTCAGTACTTCGCAGTTGTGTGATTATCCATCGATTTTTTTTTTTTTTTTCATGCAATTTACAGAACGGTCAGTAGACGAGCCAGTGAATATGAGGATGCTTGATACTTGAAAAAAAAAAACAGAAAGAAGAAAGAAACACTTGGGCTGTTTGTCCCTTGTTCCCTCGTTCATCAGTTGAGGCATCTGCTTCCTGCCCGCACCCCCTCTAGCTTCTCGCGCTCATAATCCGGAATTGTCATTTGAACTGATTGTCGACAAAATGCTGATCCGTTCAGAATTTACAGTGGTTACAGACGTCGACCGTATTGCTGTTTTCTTTCTTTCCTTTTTTTTCGCCCTGTTTCCATCGTTTATTTAGTCCTGCATTCCAGTTTAGGCAATTCCGGGGAGTTTCTTTACTTTTGCTGTTGTTTTTCCCAACATCTGTATATTTAAAAATAAATAAATAAATAATTAAATAACACATCAGTGTGAGACCTCCCACACAGAAAGTTGTCCTCAGCGTAAAGATCAAACCATGTACAGATTTTAGCCCAAACGTGAACAAAGCCATTGTGATTCAATTGTTCGGGATTTAAAAGTACCCGATTTGTGAAATTGAAACCCCCAGAATGCACGCCCACACTGATCTCTACGTAAAGAACATATCCATGCTGTTCGGATCTTCCAAGATCCATTGATATACAGAAGGATTGAGAATGACTCGAACGTGCTTTCTTCGACAGCGAAAAAAAACAACCCACAAAAAACCCAGGCTTCTTCGGGTATCGTCAAACAGAGTTTCCAGTAAGTGGACACCAAAAGTACAACAATTTACAGAGACAGAGAGAAAAGGTTTTAAATGTTGCTTATCTTAAAGAAGTCAATCAGGCTTATTCAGTTTTTTTTTAAACTATCACCGTGTGTTCCTTCAATATTGGAAACTAGGAACAATGATTATATTGTGGCCAGTCGAAATGCCACGAGTTTAACCCATAGGCAGTGTGTGTCCGTGTGTAAGGAAGAGAGAGAGAGTCGTTCATATACATTACTTCAGGATTTTTTTTTTCAAATATTTTTGATACAGCAAGTACATTTAAACAAAACCATTCAGCTGAAAAACAAAGCCTGAACAATAAGAGGATGCTTTGCAGACAAATATAATTACAATCTTAATGTCATCTCTTTGACCGACATTTTCATTACAATCTTAATGTCATCTCTTTGACCGACATTTTCTCGGGTTTTCTTCTTGAAAAATTGCACCGTTTCCATTGAGATTTCAGTTAGGGCGATGGGGATGTGGAGGCAACAAGACTGACTCTGTTGTGTGTGTGTGTGTGTGTGTGTGTGTGTGTGTGTGTGTGTGTGTGTGTGTTCCGTTGTCTTATTTGCACGATATCACTTTTGTCAACTTTCTGGTAGTGGTAGCAGTGGTACTGACTACAGCATGAACAGTAAGAAAACCACAATCATTTGAACATGAACAATATTTAGGTTATCCATACACGTGTCTTTTTGATTCTTTTTTGTTGCGCAACTAGTTCTTTTTGGTGGTGCTGATAGTGACAGACTCAACAGCAGCAGTAGCAGTGCCACTGCTTGTAATTATAGTAGTAGTAGTAGTAGTATTGGTAGTAGTAGGAAGAGGAGGAGGAGGAATTCATTATGCATATTCACCCGCTTAGACTGATAGAACTTCCGATGAATAATTGATCAATAATTCATTTTGTCTCTCTAGCAGCCAGACTGACATTTTGTGGGGCACCGTTGGGGTCCTCTTGGGCTGTGGTGTTTTGGTCCATGTTTTCTTTCTTTCTTTTTTATTATTACGCCCACGCACTGTGTAGGTCGCTATTATATATACTGTCGCGTGTTTTGATTACGTCTGTGCAGATGATACCTACCTTCGTTAATAAGTTTTGATGCTTATTACAAATGGGTGTTGGATGACTCGTGTAGTTTTGTAGGAATCTCGAGATGAGATTGTGCATTTGAAACAATAACAACAGTGATGAAAGTTTTAAGTTATTATTACATTAGCCTCGTGAAAAATAACCCATATTGTTTGCTCTCTCTCTCTCTCTCTCTGTCTGTCTGTCTGTCTGTCTGTCTCTCTCTCTCTCTCTCTCTCTCTCTCTCTCTCTCTCTCTCTCCTTCTCCTTCCATCCCTCCCTCCGCAGTGAACAGTCCAGTTTCAGTCGCTCAGTGGAAACACCTCATGTGTATCATAAGTGAAGAACCCGATGAAACATGCACTGTACAAGTGTTGGGTCAAATATATCGCACAGATCGAGCTAGCAACGAGCAACCGTGAACAAGAGGGAAGAGCTAGAGAAATAGAGTAACTTTGATCTTGTTTAAAAAAAATTCCCTCAAAGCCAAAGCGCGTTGAGTTAGGTTGCTGGTCTGCTGGTTAGCAGATGTGGTGTAGTGTATATGGATTTGTACGAACACACCTTGAGTAACTCAACTGAACTGTATGACCAGATGTCTATGTATTCTAAGCATCCCAGTTCCCCTAACGTGTTCAGTTTGGAATTTAAGATGAGAACAAAGACATTTTAGCAAACTGGCGATTCACTGGTTTCCATTGCCACACGATGCTTACTAGGGATTACCAGGAAAACTTTGGGGGTGGGGGGATGGAAGAGGGGGGTTCTTTTGCTTGTGTATGTTTTGTTTTGTTGGTAGTTTTCTTTCGTGTGTGTGTGTGTTGTTTTTTTGTTGTTTTTTTTTTTGGGGGGGGGGTTGTTTGTTTGTTTTTTGTTTGTTTGTTTGGGTTTTTTGTTGTTGTTTTTTTGTTTGTTTGTTGTTGTTGTGTTTTTGTTTGTTTTGTTTTGTTTTGTTTTTGTTGCTTTTTTTTTCGGGGGGGAGGGGGGTTGTTGTTGTTGTTTTTGGTTTTTTGTGGGTGGGGGGATGTTGTTGGTGGTGGTGGTTTTTTATTGTGGTTTTTTTTTGGAGGGGGGAGATGTGTTGCATTCCACTCCATTCATATAAAAATCAAGTGAAAGAACACGTGGACAGTAATATTTCATATCACTTCATTACATCAGTTTGTCAGGATGTGCAGGAAGGTAAGAATTCATTCGGCTCATGTCACACTGTTGGATGGGTAAGTTTCTGATGTCAGTCCTCGATGAAGTCCCTCGTAATCAGCATTGCACGTGTCTGTATCTCTCGTGCATGGTTGACGCTAGAATTTGTGATGAAACGAAGGGTAGAGTCCATCCTTGTCACACAATCCCAGACGAAAATAGATTTTCTTTCTTTTAGCTGTAAAGTCATCAGCATTATTTCTTAAATAAAGGGGAGGGGCCTCGGGGAGTGAGGAGGCAGGGGGAGAGTATTCGAATTCTATGCTTTCCATACCCTGCTCTAACTGGTGACCTCAGGTTCGACTTCTTCGTTGCTGCGCTTTTGATTAATTCCTGAAAGAGTCTTCGATGTCGGACATTCGCAGCAGATGTGGTGTAGCGTATATGGATTTGCCCCCAACGCAGTGTCGCCTCCTTGAGAAACTGAAACTTTTTTCGCAACTTCCTGAACAACGTTGAATCTTCAAACCAAGAGCATCCCCAGCTTTTATTGTCGAACTCTCTCTGTCTGTCTGTCTCTCTCTCCCTCCTGGCTGTTGTTGAAATTGCATTTTAAGCAATCACATTTCTAAATTTTGTGTTTGTGGGCTGTCTAGCAAACTGTCCAATCAAGATTTTGTAGATTTTATAATCGTTCATGATTTAATTACATTCACTAAAACCTCTGCACACAAAATTTGGCATTGGACAGAGTGGAGAGCGCCCTTGTGGTGAGGGACCAATGACAACCGACCACATCCTTCAAAACTGTAGGATACATGCAGCATCCAGGAGGAAGTACTGGCCAACACCGACAGCAGTGGAAGCCAAACTGTACGACACCCTGGAGGAGCTGCGACGGACGGCAGCCTTCATCGAGGACACCGGGCTGCTCATCCAATGGGAGAAGAACGAGGAAGAAGAAGAAGAACTAAAACCTCTGTCACTGAAGATTTCAATTCGCTTTGTTTTATGACTGCTTTGTTTCCAAAGTGGCCAGGCTCTGGGGGCAAGGGAGGCATTCAGTGGAGTTTCCTACCAACAAACGGTTTCTTTTGTTTTTTCTGTCGTTTGTTTGTTTGTTTGTTTGTTTCGAAAATTCATCTCCCATATCAACATTGAACACGAAAATGTGATTGTATTAAATGTGTCAAAAGATTTCATGATATCATGTTTATT
>NC_134897.1:39255131-39375131 GCF_041734735.1 Babylonia areolata
ACGAGGAGGAAAATGGTTATGGTGATAGTGAAAACAAACATGATGAGGTCGGTGACAATGGTAACAGTATTGGTTGTATGCTAAAGAGGAAAGGAAAAGAAAGAGAAGCAGGAACAGCAGAGTCTTGATTTCAAGCATCCAATCAAAGGTTTTATGGTCAACACTGGACATTCAGTGGCTGTTTCCACTGACCTCTCCTCAGTCATGGTCGGCAAGGAATCAGCCATCTCTATTCATGCCACTGCCAGGTGGGAGTGAACAGCGTTGGCTGACAGATTGTCTGACAGATTGTTTGCTGACGGTCTAGCAGAGATCTGCAGTAAGGGTTACAATGGAACCACAATGTTTTATTCACACTCCTGCCTGCAGTACCACTAAGCAACAACAAACAATGACAAAGAAATGGAACAGACATACAGACATACCAGAAAAAGGAGGAGAAAAGGAATGAGGAAAGAGAGGAGATGAGGAAAGGCTTTAAAGGAAACAAGGGGACAGCAGAAATTGTTTTAATGGAGAGACCAGAACAAGAACGATGAAAGGAAGGAGATGTGGGGGGGGGGGGGGGGGGGGGGGGAGAGAGAGAGAGAGAGAGAGGAGGGGCCAAACGAAACAAGGGAACAGCAGGAAATGTTTATCCCAAAGTCTCTCTCTCTCTCTCTCTCTCTCTCTCTCTCTCTCTCTGTGTTTGACTAAATATCCAAGAAATATGAAAAATGTTGAATGAATCTGGCATTGAACTTACTGCTCTCTCTCTCTCTCTCTCTCTCTCTCTCTCTCTCTCTCTCTGTGAGAGTGTGGTTGTGTGTGTGTGTGTGTGTGCGTGTGTGCTAGTCAAAGTTCTTATTTTGCTGAGAGGGCACACAACATATCAATCACATGAATTCCCAAACAGTCAGAGATAAAATCCTTGGCGGAGTAAAGAGATCACTGGCGTGACACCACTAAGTCCAGTCCTAGTGTGTGCCTGTGGTCATCCTCGCTTGTCGCCACGACTGAAGCGACCCGTTGATGTGTTGTCTGATTGGTGTTGAAACGGGACAGTTTTAGCAGCGCCGCCAGTGCACACTCTGTTGATGGTGATGATGATGGAAGGCAGCAGACTACGTAGCTAGTGAATTGTTTGTGGCACAAGGAAGTCGCCGGTACAGATAAGTGGAGTCATTTTCAGTGATCGGTAGCTTTTATCTTTAAAGGTTCTCATGGATCACCAGACTAAAGAAATTATTGACAGAGGTGTGGTGGAGTAGGGAGAGGAACAGAACGACTGACAATGATTGGACACAGTGATTGCAGTGAGGATCTGGATCTGGATCTGTACGTCGCCGAACCAATTTTGATTATACTGTGACGAAAAAACAGGGAGAGCGCAGCATTAAAAACAAAAACAAAAAAAAACAACAACTTTTAAGAACCAGCTAGGTGTGGAGCTGCTGGATCACTACTGCTTTTCGCTTTGCACATACGGGCAACCCTGTACATCACCGGCCCTGACCCTACAGAAGGTAGTGCCAAGCCCACAAAATCAAACAACAAAAACCAAAAGGTCCCCACCTACCTAGCCTGACTAACTAATGTGCAGTATGAGTTTTAAACAGGAAAACAAGAGAGAAACAGGAAGAGTAAAGTCTTGATTTCAAGCATCCAATGAAAAGTTGTGTGGTTAATACTGCACACAGTGATTGCAGTGACGAGGAGGAAAATGGTTATGGTGATAGTGAAAACAAACATGATGAGGTCGGTGACAGTGGTAACAGTATTGGTTGTATGCTAAAGAGGAAAGGAAAAGAAAGAGAAGCAGGAACAGCAGAGTCTTGATTTCAAGCATCCAATCAAAGGTTTTATGGTCAACACTGGACATTCAGTGGCTGTTTCCACTGACCTCTCCTCAGTCATGGTCGGCAAGGAATCAGCCATCTCTATTCATGCCACTGCCAGGTGGGAGTGAACAGCGTTGGCTGACAGATTGTCTGACAGATTGTTTGCTGACGGTCTAGCAGAGATCTGCAGTCAGGGTTACAATGGAACCACAATGTTTTATTCACACTCCTGCCTGCAGTACCACTAAGCAACAACAAACAATGACAAAGAAATGGAACAGACATACAGAGATACCAGAAAAAGGAGGAGAAAAGGAATGAGGAAAGGGAGGAGATGAGGAAAGGCTTTAAAGGAAACAAGGGGACAGCAGGAAATTGTTTTAATGGAGAGACCAGAACAAGAACTATGAAAGGAAGGAGATGCGGGCGAGGGGGGGGGAAGGAGAGGAGAGGAGGGGCCAAACGAAACAAGGGAACAGCAGGAAATGTTTATCCCAAACTCTCTCTCTCTCTCTCTCTGTGTGTTTGACTAAATATCCAAGAAATATGAAAAATGTTGAATGAATCTGGCATTGAACTTACTGCTCTCTCTCTCTCTCTCTCTCTCTCTCTCTCTCTCTGTGAGAGTGTGGTTGTGTGTGTGTGTGTGCGTGTGTGCTAGTCAAAGTTCTTATTTTGCTGAGAGGGCACACAACATATCAATCACATGAATTCCCTTGGCCTAGAAAGTTCTCGGCCTAGAAAGTTTTAGGATTGTCGGCGTCGGGATGGTTCCCAAAGGTCAACTTACCCCTAAGCCTGCAGCACTAAGAGCCAGTGCAGTTTTGCCTCAAAGTTTGTGTCATAATGCTGCACAAAAGACAAAGCTGTGAATGGCTTCCCACTGCAATGGAGAAACCGTTGATCATACAGCTCTCACTTTGCTGTTTGCCCAACTGCAAACTTATGTCAATCTGTGATATGAATTGAGCGTTGGGCCGGAGTGGACATACACTAGCTGTTTCCACTGACCTCTCCACAGTCATTGCTGGCATGGAACGAGCTATCTCCATTCATGTGACTGGAAGAGAAATGAACAGTTTTCTGTTGGGTGATACATTGTCAGATGATGGTCAAGCACAGATCTATCGTCATGACTGTACAGGAAAGACAGTGATTTATTGACATTCATACCTACATACAGTCATACCTCCATGCAACAAAGAGCATTGACAGAGAGAGGGAAGAGACAGAGGGACGGAGAGACCAGGAAGAGAAAAAGGAAAAGGAGGAAGTAGGGGGAAGGAAGGGCCAGAGGATACATGAGGGCAGCAGGAAATGTTTATCCCAAAGTCTGATTGTGGTGGTCCAGATTTAGTTACCATCCTGCCCGCTGTCTGGCTGTCATCCTCCCTAATTCCTCCCGTCTTTCATGCTGTCACGTCCTCCTCTCCGCTGCAGGCGACGGCCAGACGTGCACGGTGCGTGGTGTTGGGATGTTGCAAGGTCAGTGTGATGACAACAATGGAAAGGATTATTGGAGGTAGCTTAGGGTTAGGTGATGAACGTCTATAACAAAAAACAAACACATCATTGACTTTTCTGTACGCTCTCTCCCTCTGTCTGTCTCTCTCTCTGCTCTCGTGATTATGTTTTTTGACAGACGTAGACAGGTATCATACGACTGTGGATAATTTACCATGGTTCCAGTGCAGTCCCGATCCCGAATTATTAATTAATGCTTGATCATCAACAATCTGTCAGCCCACACATTGTTCCCTTGCCCTGACAGTCTGCGGAGGTAATTGGTTCTCTGCCGGCCACGATAGGGAAAAGGTCAGTGGTCGTCGCTACTCTATCTCTGGTGGCGACCTCGCCGCCTTCTGACTTGTGCCATGAAATGGAGACTATTATTATTCACCCTGTGTTTTTCTTCTCTGTCTGCTTCCAACTCTCTGTTTCCCTCCCTCACACAGACACACAGACAGAGAGAGAGAGAGAGAGAGAGACCCAGAAAATGCTAATATGATAAGTATGTGTCTCTCCCTCACAGAGAGAGGGGGAGGTAAAGTTAGAGACAAAATTAGTATTCTTTTAACAAAGGCAGCCAAAGGGATGAAAACAGCGTTATAGGAGATTAAGTAATTATTCCCCTCATAATTTCATTCCTATCATACGTAGTCCCGTCACCTTTGGCCTTTCTTTGCAACCACCATGATCACGCGGGCATTGCACAATGTCGAACCTTGTTCAGCGTTTGCCTGGGGCAGTAAATTCTGGGCATGAAAGACAGACAGATGCGCAGATCGGTGCCTAACCGTGGACCAGAACAATCAGTGATTGGGGATAAACGTTTCCTGTCATTCCTCTGTTATTCACCTCTCTCTCCCCTTTCCTGCATGGAGTCGGATCGCAGCATCTAAAGACCGATGCCCAGAGGCTGAATGCAGTACGTGATTTCTGCAAACATCGTCTGCTGTAGATTTTCTAGCTTTGTGTTGTTGTTGTTGTTGTTTTTTTGTTGTTTTTTCTCTTTCTTTCTTTCTTCTTCTTAAAAAAAAAAAAAAAAAAAAAAAAAAAAAAAACGTGTGCATGACGCTTGTACTTTGTACAGTACTGAACTGAGCCAGTGGATGAATTATTTCCTTCACCATGAAAGTGTTAATGGTATCGAAGGAGGGTCGCAACTGTTTATACTTTTTAGGGTTACTTAGTTTGGACTTTTAGTCGACACCCACTCACTCTGGGTTTTCAGTTTTGTTCATACATATAACCACAAAACACTGCCAATTCTGGTTGAAATAATGCTCTCATTTTTATCACTTGACCTTGTTGGCATTGAAACACAAGATGATTGTGAACTTCTCGAGGCTGTGCTATAAGACTAAAAATATAAACGAGAACCAGGAGCTGTGTGATAAGTCGCCATGATATTTTTTTGTGCATTCACTAGGACGTGCAAGATTCGCGCGCACGCCCGAAAATACCGTTCAGAACAAACAAACAAACAACAGCAACAGCAACAACTAAAATCACTTTGGAACGCAAGTCAAGACAGGTGTCCCAACAGATCTTTTCGTTCCAAGCACTTCTTTGTTGCTGTGGCTGGCTTTGACGTGGATAGTGATGTATGCCCATATTCCCAAACGATAAAGATTAAATTTAGGACATTGATCAGCCGTTATGTCTGTTGGTTTGAGGCACATCTGAAGTGGAGCTCGTTGAGTAATTAAGGAATTACAACCAGTGGAACATTTGAAGTTGTTGTTTGCACTGAACATATGTTCATTGGTTTTGAGATTTAACGTAAGAGAAAACTCAAAAAAAGTTATGAACATTGCTGCTCTGGTCTCGATGATGGCAAAGCTTTGATACTCTGCTTACCCATCTCTGTTTATTTGCATTTCGGACCGATTTCAGGCATGGTAACTTTGAGGAATGCTTTCTGCATGTCTTGCAGCAACTGAATATTCGTGTCTACAGCTACACCTAAAACACTGGCCCTCTGGTCTTTTGACATTAGAATGGTCAGGTACAGGCACGGAACTGATCCTCTATTTCCCTCATGTCGCTTATCATTGCTTTATTCCCAGCTCAAAAGCAGTTTTTGTGTCGCAAGCTTTTGTAGCGCACACTATCACTGTTTAAATATCTTCCGAACACAAGCTTTGATTTTTCTACGCGATGGGCAGCATATCGGTGACGACGCGAAATGCGTGTGCCTTGGCCTTTCAAACCTGTAGCTTTCGACATCACTGAAGTACGAACACAGACATGAGCAAATTTGATTGTTTGCTCGTTCTTGCTCTTAGCGTCTTTTCAGCACCGGTAGTTATATGCCCATGTACACTGTTCACATCGGACATCAAATATCATTTTATTTTGCACAAAACTGATTCCTCTTTCATAGAGAGGTGTGGATGTAACAGACATGCTATCATGAACAGAGGAAGCAGATCGTAAAAGAAAGGAAACACGCAGCATGCTCTTTTCTTGGTGTTTATTGTATTCCATATGACCCAACTTAGCGGCACCAGGTTTTTATAGATGGCCTAACCTTCCTCTGATCACAGGAAGAAAAAGAGTGCATGAATCTGCACATGACATGCGCACGTGCGCGTGCTTGCGCGCCGCCCACACAAACACACATGCACACGCGTCCCCCACAAAACTCTTAATTTGCTCCTAGCCTTTGATTTGTGGCAGACAAACCATATTCAGTTTCCATTCTACCAACACAGTTAAGTCACACAAACCACAGCTGCACCATCCTCACCAACGAATCATTAACTTTCTCATTATTAAAGTCACCTTGCATTTTATTTCCTTTAGTGTAACTTTCCTTCCTTCCTTTTTAATGTCTCCTTCAGCCATGAAGCATGGATGTTACCAGTCACCTGCGATGACCCCTGAACCACAATTTTCGCTCCGTATAACACACCCTTAACTCTTTCCATACGAACGGCGAAAGAGACGACGTTAACAGCGTTTCACCCCAATTACCATCATCAAAATATTGCAAGCGGAAGGCTCTTATACTGAAGAGGTGAATGTTGACAAAGAATACCACAATTCTGACGACAGAAGCTAAATGTTGGGTCATTCAGACACCCACTGGACATCCGAGGGGTCTGTGTAGAGGAGAAGAGAGGACTGGCCGTACTGAGTGAGTTAATTAAGTAATCAAGCAGTCTCCGTCCTCGATGCTTCGCTATCTCCATCACCATCATGTCAATGGCAGAGGGCCGTGCTAAAACCGTCCCTTTTTAGTACCAATCAGTTAGCGCATCAACAGCTGAGTTGATCTAGATGACTGGCTGTGAAGCATATGACAGACGCACCTGGTGATTGCGCTGGGTGGAATCGAAATCCCGATCTCTTTCGTTCTGCTTCAGATTTGAGTATATCCCCGTTTTGTGTGTCCCGATATGAGAGAAACCGCGCAGAAAAGGAATCTTTAAATTGGGGTGTATAAACCGGGAAGGATATTACTGCTTGTATTTCGTCCAAAAATAGTTTCTCTACCATCACCACCCCCTCACATACACACACATACCCCCTCCCTGACCCTCTCCACAGTCTCCTTACTGAATCTGTAATCAATTGGTGGAGATTTAGGGGAGGGGGGATGTTTTATGTTGCTGCAATATTACATACTCACTAAAAGAGATAAAAGGTTTGATCCCATGATATCCACCAAGACATTTTTCGATTGTTGTTGTTTTTTTGTGTGTTTTTTTTTGTTTCTGCGTTTGTGGGCTTCATGTTCACTCATATCTACATGTATGATCATTTTGCCCTGCCATATAGGCAACAAGACTATTTTGGGGGGGAATGCATGCTTTGTATTTTTGTGTTTCCATAACCCACTGACACGAATTTCGGAATCTTTAACGTGATCCTTTTTCAGTGTGTTTAGACCCGAACTAGATAAAGGCACACATAGGTTTACATATTTTTTTTAATGACCAGGAAAATTGGAAAAGCTAAGCTCCACGCTTACCCACTGCTATGATTCTAATACTGCCATTGACACGACACACCATGTGCCGATACTGGGGTCAAATGTATGGCCCTCTGATGGAAAGTCTAGGCTCTGACCACGAGGCTATGTCACCCATCTTCACTTAAAAAAACAGAGCAGCATGCTCTCAGCTGCTGGATCAGACAATCCTCCCAGACATTTGCGAACGCACATATACACTTCTCTCTCTGTCTGTCTCTTTCTCTCTCTTTCACTCTGTGTCTCTCTCTGTCTCTCTCTCTAATTTTAGTATCAATTACAACAGTCTTCGTGGATTTGATGATAACAACAATGTGGCTTTAGTCATCAGGTTGTCGATACTGATGACATATTTCTCTTCCCCTCCCCCCACGCCCCCTCTCTCTCTTATCCATCTGTCAATGTGTGTGTGTGTGTGTGTGTGTGTGTGTGTGTGTGTTTTCTGTATCACATTCTTCTGCTGGACTTCTTTCTGTTTTGCTTTTTTCTTCTGTCTTTCTCCCCTTTCCATGTGATATATATGTGTCATTGTATTTGATGTAGATTAGCAAAGACAGATTGGAAGAATGGGCCATGCCTAAAATCTTAATCCTTGAATAAAAAACGTTTATATGTATGTATGTATCAGGGATGTGAGAGCTTAGCGGACGCACGTAGATGCGCTTTTCCAATTTCTTTTTAGAAAAAAGCGTCAGTCAGCTGAGCGTGACTGCTGCAGAAAAGCCCCAGAAGCTTTATGTGCAACTTAGATGTGATGTTGTCGACAAAGTTTGTTGCTACGCTACTGCTGATAATATATTTGATGACAGTCGGGTGGAGCAATACCACCGCTTTCTTGGTTCAATCCGTCCGGAAAATGAAACGCCCGTTTCTCACGTGTTCTGTGCTGATCGAACGAACTCTTGTGTGAAACGTTTCTCATTGCTTTGTCTGTGTTGGTCAATCACTATGTCGTTTTTGATCAAATCGAGAGATTCTCGTCGCAAAGAACGAGCTTTGGATGGTATATGTATGTATGTATGTATGTATGTATGTATGTGGTGGTGTGTCCATCGAGATCGATGATGACCATCGTTGTCATCCAGCTGGGGGATGGGGGGAGGGTGGTGGTGGGGTGGGGGGGGGGAGGATGCTCATGAATCTATCTGTGAATGCGCAGATGGCTGAATAGTCCAATCTGCGCACGAAATGTTCGCTGACAGTTGGGGCAACAAAGACAGGCATACCATTGTCAGGGAGCTTGTTTGAACAGCTGCAGCAGTCCTGTTGGCCTCGCACAACTTGGCGCCTTTGTGCACAGCAGCGCGCCATTTGTCACGGTCCACTGCAGATTCCTCCCAGGAGTCAGGGTTGATATCAAACGCTTTCAGAGAGACTTTCAGAGTATCTCTGAAGCGCTTCTTCTGACCTCCGTGTGATCTCTTCCCTTGTTGCAGCTCGCCATAGAAGAGCCTTTTGGGCAGCCGATGGTCTGGCATGCGCGCCACGTGTCCAGCCCAGCGAAGCTGGGACTGCATCAGGATGGTGAAGATGGTGGGAAGGGTGGCTTTTGCGAGCACCTCTGTGTCTGGGGTCTTGTCTTGCCACTTGATGTTCAGTAGCTTCCTGAGGCATGTTGTGTGGAAGTGGTTCAGCTTCTTGGCATGTCGTTGGTACACTGTCCAAGTTTCGCAGGCGTACAGTAGTGTGGGGAGAACTACTGCTCTGTAGACCTTTAGCTTGGTCTCAAGACTAATGCCTCTTCTGTTCCAGACATTTGCATTGAGTCTACCAAAAGTTGCGCTTGCTCTTGCAATCCTGACGTTCACTTCATCGTCGATGGTCGCATTTCGTGACAGTGTGCTGCCAAGGTATGTGAACCACTCCACCGCACTGAGTCTCTGACCGTTGACTGTGATGTTGGGCTCAACGTACGGTTTCCCTGGGGCTGGCTGATGGGAGAACTTCAGTTTTCCTCGTGCTGATGGTAAGGCCGAAGTTCCTGCTGGCAGTGGCAAACTTGTCGACGCTGAGTTGCATGTCAGCTTCAGATCCAGCGTTGAGGGCACAATCATCAGCAAACAAAAAGTCTCTGATGATGTCTGTCATGACCTTCGTTTTTGCTTGAAGCCTTCTGAGGTTAAACAACTTGCCATCTGTTCGGTACTTTAGGCCGATTCCAACATCGCCATCTCTGAAGGCATCAGTAAGCATTGCAGAGAACATGAGGCTGAACAGCGTTGGAGCCAGGACGCAGCCTTGCTTGACACCATTTGTGACAGCAAAAGGAGCAGATGTTACGCCATTGTCCTGGACTCGAGCCTGCATGCCTTCATGGAATTGGCTGACCAAGGAAATAAATTTCCGAGGGCATCCGTACTTGGCCATGATCTTCCACAGTCCCTCTCTCCTCACGGTGTCGAAGGCCTTAGTGAAGTCGACATAAGTGGAGAACAGGTCAGCATTTTGCTCCTGACATTTCTCTTGCAGCTGCCTTGCAGCAAACACCATGTCGGTGGTTCCGCGCTCTTTCCGGAATCCACATTGGCTCTCAGGCAAATGAGCTTGGTCAAGGTGTGCTGTGAGGCGGTTTAGTAGGATCCTGGCAAGTATCTTGCCTGCGATGGAGAGCAAGGAAATGCCCCGATGGTTATCACAGGCTTGCCGGTTCCCCTTTCGCTTGTACAAGTGAATGATAGATGCATCTTTGAAATCCTGGGGGATCGTCTCTTCTTTCCACATGAGTGAGTACAGCTGATGGAGCTTCTCAGTCAGCACAGTGCCTCCATCCTTGTAGACCTCTGCTGGTATGGAGTCTGAGCCAGGTGCTTTGCCACTGGATAGCAGACGGATTGCTTTCTGGGTCTCAAGAGGTGTTGGCGGATCGTCCAGTGCTTCGTTGATGGGGACTTGTGGGAGACGGTCTATGGCTTCATCATTTATGGAGGAAGGGCGATTTAAGACACTGTTGAAGTGCTCAGCCCAGCGTTCGAGAATTTTCTCCTTCTCGGTGATCAAGGTATTCCCATCTGCACTGAGGAGGGGGGATGATCCTGAGGATATGGGGCCGTAGACTTCTTTTAAGGCATCATAGAATCTCTTCATATCGTGCCTGTCAGCATATCCCTGGATCTCATCAGCTTTGTCACTCAGCCACTTATCCTGCATCTGGCGTAACTTTTGCTGAACAGTCCTGTGGATGGCATCGTACGCATCCTTTTTTGATGTGGACTTTGGGTTGCTCAGGTAGGCTTGATGCAGACGGCGTTTCTCATCCAGAAGCTGCTTGATTTCATCACAGTTTTCATCAAACCAGTCTTTGTGCTTTCTGGTCATGGGTCCCAGGGTCTCTGAAGCTGTACTATAGATCAGCTCACGCAGGGTCCTCCAGTCAGACTCCACATTCTGGTTGTCCAGAGAGGCGGATTCCAGACGGTCTTCCAGCAGCTCCACAAATGACTGTTTGAGCTTGTCTGCTTTAGGGATAGCAGCAATGACAGAGTGAAGATCCTCGTAGAACTTCGCCTTCACTTCATCCGGGTTGGTCATGGTTGGGGCGTAGGCACTGACAATGGTGAGGTGCTTCTGGCCAGATGCCAGTGGGAGTTTCATGGTCATAAGCCTATCGTTGACTCCCTTTGGGATTCCAGCTAGCTTGCTGACAAGTGCTGTTTTTACTGCAAAACCAACGCCAGCCTCACGTCGCTCTTCGCTTCCTCGTCCACTCCAGAAGAAGGTGTAACCAGATCCCTGTTCACAGAGCTCGCCTTCGCCTGCAAGCCGAGTCTCATTCAAGGCTGCGATGTCAATGTTGTATCTGGCGAGTTCGGATGCAACTAGTGCCGTTCTCCTTTGGGGTCTGTCCGCGTTATCTCTGTCCAGGAGAGTCCTTATGTTCCAAGCACCAGTGGTGAGAGGAACGATCCTTGTTTTTTTCTTTTCTTTCTTGTTGTTTCGACCGCTGATGTAGGGTCCCCGCCAGCCGCGGTATGCTGGCCAGGGTGATATGGAGCAGGCAATTTTTAGGGCACCTTTTCTAGCCCCTTCCTCATGCCAGGGAGGTGAGCAGTGCATTCCTAAAGAGGGCTGCTCAGACGCTCAGACGGCTGCCGAGCTCCATCGCTGCTCCTGTCGACGAAGGACCCCTATGGCCTGAGCCGCCTGCGTGCAGGTCTGCGGCTGCGACTGCCAGTGTACCCACACCTGTCGTTTCGTCGCTCGCCTGTCGCCACAGGACTTGGGGATGATGAAATGATGAAGGATGAAAGGTCATTTTGGATGACTGATGACTTGCGCGATGAGTTTGTTTAAAGTGAAGAGGAGTTGCGCAACGTCAACCTCACTCTCTCGTCCGGGTCCACCAATTTCCAGTGGCAAGACTAAGTCGAGACGACTGGAGGATGAGCACGGATGCAGTGGATGACCAAGATATCCTTTCTGTGTCTCATCTTGCTCTCTGCACTCCACAGTGCGTTGCTGTAACCGCCTTCCTCTCCGTTGAACCGATAGGTTTCTTCCGCAGATTCTGCCGGATCCAGACTTCGCATGCATGGGTAGATACACCCCGGGGGCCAACTGCGTGTGGCATCCACACAGCACAGTGGAGCTAGATGGCCGTCGGTGGCTCTCCTGAGCCAACGCCCTTTTATGGATCTCCATAAGGGTGTCTAGCCACCCGCCTCACCAGTCCCGGAAGGGAGCGGTGGGAGTGCCGGTTTAGTCGCCGGCAACCTGACCCTGAACAGGTTGTACTGGATTACAGGTTACCAGTAGCAGATCTAATGACCTGACCTGACCTGACCTGACACACATGATAACACACTCATGTATACACATCCACATAGACAGACAGACAGATAGATAGATAGATAGCGAAACAACATTCATACCAGCGTTCAGGAGTGTACCGATGTGTCCATGATCCGACGTGCCGATATGTTTTTCACACAGAATTTTGACGGAAAACACACACACACACACACACACACACACACACACACACACACACACACACACACACACACACACACACATACACACACACTACTAAGACAAATGACATAGGTTAAGATTGCTTTTTCTTTCTCTCCCCCCCCCTCCCCCCACCCCCTGCCCCCAACCCAAAACTTGATCCTCTGATGACATTGCCAAATGTCCCCAGGTTTTCAGACAGAGAGCCATGGTACCTGTTAGATTTGAAGCCTTTGGGAAACAATGTCTTTTCTTTATTTTGTGTGTTTGTGTGCGTGTGTGAGAATGAAACAAAAAAAACCAAACAAACAAAACAAAACTGCAGTACAATGAAATAGCGTCGATTACTCGTGGTTCTTAGGGTTGCAAACAACTTTTTTTTGTGGTCAGTTTTGGGGGTGGAGGGGGCTGGGGGGGGGGAGCGGTGGGAGTAGGGGGGTGGTGGTAGGCATGGCCCTCCAGAACCCCCGGCATGGCATTGCCAATGGACCCTGCCTACAGTAAGCTCTTTGTTTTGTTCCCTCATATCCCTACATATGCGCACAGTATCCACTGACGCAGAACACCACAGTCTTATAAATGTAGCCAAGCGCTAGGCTGGCTTCACTGACTGTTTACCACACCAGCTATAACAGACGCCGTTTTCGCAACTAACTTGCCAGTCTTCAAACGGCTTGCGCAGAATGTGTGACACCATTAAAGAAAACAAACAACAACAACAACAACAACAAATCAATTAATGAATCCAAAAGCGTTATTTCAAACACAGCTAAAACAGAATGTTTTTTCTTACTTGTTTGCATGCACACATTTGAACGCACATTTATTTCTATGTGTGCGAGATTACAGACCAATACACCTCAAAACTATGCAAGATGCTATGCAGCATATTTGAAATGCACATGATTTTAGCAAAGAAAGGCTTTTATTTTTTGGTGGGAAGGGTTTAGGGAGCATTTAGACTTGCACGTGCACGGACGCACACACACAAACCACAAGCGTATAGAGAAGGGGAGAGAAGAAAGACCAACAAATTCTGAAGGGGACTCAATACTCCTGTCAAACGACGTCTTCCAACAAATTCCTGCTAATCTGCAAGTTCTCAAAAGTGTTGCTTTTTGAAGGAAAAGACCAAGCATCAACAAACCAACACCAGTATCAGTATCAGTAGCTCAAAGAGGCGTCAGTGCGTTCGGTGAAATCCATATACGCTACACCACATCTGCCAAGCAGATGCCTGACCAGCAGCGTAATCCAACGCGCGTAGTCAGGCATCGAGAAAAAAATAAAATAAAATAAAATAAAATAAATAAAAAACAGGAGTTTAGACACCAGTCTGATCTCTCTCTCTCTCTCTCTCTCTCTCTATATATATATATATATATATAGTTTTCGTTCGCCCATTGTTGTCCCAAAAGTTTAGAGTTCACTCATTGTTATCTCAGAGGCCTCTCCCCTCCCCTTCCCCCTCCCCCTCCCCCTTCCATTCCCTTCTCAAAACCCGCCATTCCATTCTTCCCACCCACTCTGACCACCCTCCTCCTTCCCTGTGCACACCATTCAGCCATTGAGAAGTGTCCAATCATCGCCGTGAGCACAGACACGTGCAGCTCGCTGATCAAAGGCACAGTGGCTAAATCTGGAGCAGCAGAAAACCTGGTGTTGGTGGTAAACGTTTCCTGTCCTTTTTTTTTTTTTTTTTGCTTGTTGTCTTTGTTGTTTGCTTTGTTTAATTCTTTTGTTGTTGTTGTTGTTTACTTCTCTCTTCACCTCCTTTGTTGCTTCGCTTTGCAGCTTCTCTGTGTCACCATATGAGCGTCTGTCTCTGTCTGTCTGTCTCTGTTTCTTTGGCTCTCACTGTATTTCTTTCTCTGTCTCTCTAGCTCTCTCTCTCTCTGTCTGTCTGTCTGTCTCTTTCCCTCTCTGTCTCTCTCGTCTATTTATCTCTTACCATGTTTCCAGCTCTCTCTGTCTGCCTCTGTCTCACTCTGTCTGTCTGTCTGTCTGCCTGTCTGTGTGTGTGTGTGTGTGTGTGTGTGTGTATTTATCTCTTACCGTGTTTCCACCTCTCTCTGTCTCTTTCTCACTCTGTCTGTCTCTGTCTGTCTGTCTTTCTGTCTCTCTCTCTCACTCTGTCTACCTCTTACCGTGTTTCCACTTCTCTCTGTCTGTATGCATATTTTTATCTTTATTTCCAGTTTCAGCCAGCTCTACCCACCCTTCTGCTGCTCCTTGGCAGATCCTGTTCTTTTGAGAACAAGTGCACTCCAGTTCGATATCCCCCTACCTTCTCTCTTCCCCTGTTCTCTCTGTGTCCCTCTCTCTATCTCTGTGTCTCCTCTCTCTCTCTCTCTCTCTCTCTCTCTCTCTCTCTCTCTTTTTCTGCCTCTGACTCTATCTGTTTATATGTCTGTCTGTCTTTTTAATCTCTGTTTTTATTTCTTACATGTGCACATGCATGTTTCATCCACATTGCTTCTCTCTCTCTCTCTAACTCTTTCTCTCTCGTTCTCTATCTACCTCTCTAGCTATCTCTCTCTATCTCGCTCTCTCTAACTCTCTCGCTTTCGCTCTCACTCTTTCTCTCTCGCTCTCTATCTACCTCTCTCTCCATCTCTATCTCGCTCTAACTCTCTTGCTCTCGCTCTCTCTAACTCTTTCTCTCTCGCTCTCTATCTACCTCTCTCTCTATCTCTCTATCTCGCTCTCTCTAACTCTCTCACTCTCTCTAACTCTTTCTCTCTCACTCTCTATCTACCTCTCTCTCTATCTACCTCTCTCTCACTCTATCTCGCTATCTCTCCTCAGGTTTTCACCAGATGAGGCATATACCATTCCAGATAAACTTCCCCGCTTTACCATTTACTCTGTTGATCTGGGTTTATCTGGTGGCTGTGTGTCAGAGGTTCTGCAGAAAACGCCAGCAGATACAGTGGCGTGAGATGAGAAGGTACAGAGAAGTTTATTTACCATGATGGTAAACAATTACGTAGTGTCGTTAATTTTGACTTCTCGGTTTGATTGGGTGATCACACTGAGATTCATACTGGTATGCATTGTACATATTTAAGTATAGGCTTACTCAAGCAAGTAAACAAATGCATACATTTACACATACATTCATACACACATATGACGGGCGCAACAGCCAGGTGGTTAAAGAGTTGGACTTTCAATCTGAGGGTCCTGGGTTTGAATCTCGGTAACGGCGCCTGGTGGCTAAAGGTGGAGATTTTTCCGATTTCCCAGATTACCATAAATATTATGTGCAGACCTGCTAGTGCATGAACCCCCTTCGTGTGTATATGCAAGCAGAAGATCAAATTTGCACGTTAAAGATCCTGTAATCCATGTCAGCATTTGATGGGTTATGGAAACAAGAACATACCCAGCATACCCCCCCCCCCCCCCGAAAACGGAGTATGGCTGCCTACATGGCGGGGTAAAAACGGTCAGACATGTAAAAGCCCACTCGTGTACATACGAGTGAGCGTGGGAGTTACAGCCCACGAACAAAGAAGAAGAAGAATACACAAATATGCACACACATACATACACATTTTTTTTATTTAATATACATCCTTATATTGATTGCCCGATTGCCACAGCTTGGTTGTGAACAGCCTAATACCAATGTAACCGTCACCAACACAAACTAATCACCACAACTGTCCTCACCAACGACATCGTCAACCTCCGCCATCTTCACAACATCCATCATAAGTTTTCTTTCTCTTTATGGGTTTCTGCAGCCATCAAAGAAAGCAGCAGAAACATGAAAGCTTTCAGCCACCCCCGAACCATTCAACTCCTTGTATCACACACCCTTGGGTTAAATGGCAGTCTCTGTCCTTGGTGCGTCTTCATCTCTGTTTCTGTCATGTCGTCAACAGTGGCCCGCGCATTGGTGTCATTTCTAAAGCCGTCCCTTTTAAGGACGAATCAGCTCATCAGCCACTGGGTTGATTATGATGACCAGCTGTGAATTCCATGACAGTAGCACCTACTGATTGCTTTTGATGAAATTGCTATCCGATCTCTTCAATTAGTTCTGCTTTAGATTTGTGATCTGAGAATATACGGAAGTTGGTAAAAGGAAAGGAAGCTTTTGATACATATGTATGTAATAGAATTATATGCATCTCTCTCTCTCTCTCTCTCTCTCTCTCTGTGTGTGTGTGTGTGTGTGTGTGTGTGTGTGTGTACTCACAGCCTGACTTAGCACGTTTGGTTATACTGCTGGTCAGGCATCTGCTAATAGATGTGTGGTGAAGCATTCGTGGATTTGTCCGAATGTAGTGATGCCTAATTGAGAAACTGAAACTTAAACACCGTTCCTGTTGAAAAGTATCTTCAATCAAATTGCCTCAAAGAACCAGCCGCCGTGGCGAAGTGGTCAGTGTCGCGGACTGACGACTGGGAGGACGCGGGTTCAAATCCCAGCGGAAGTTGGGATTTTGGCATGCGGCAGACTCCTAAACAGAGTTGAGTGTGCTATGGGCTTAAATGACCCACAGTCGAGTATCATCCACTTTGCGGATGCGTCTTTGGGTCTGTTGCTCTGATACCTGACCAACACTGCAAGTGTCTGTATCTCTCTGGCCTGGTTGACCCCGGGATATCATCATGACAGGAAGCGTTGAGTACAGCCTTGTCACTTAGTCCCAAACTAGAATGGAACGCCATAGTAACATCGTCATCATCATCGTCATCCTCCTCCTCCTTCTTCATCATTATCAATATAAACAAACAAAAACAAAAAAAACAAACAAACAAGAGATTGCCTCAAATATGCAGGTTCTCAGAAATGTTGCTTTTTAAAGGCCCAAGAATAGCAAAACAAGAACAGTAAAAACCAAAGTAAAATATGTTTTCTATACAATTCAGGCCATTATCATCGAGCAAGTTTCCCCTTCCCTTCCACACCACCCTCTAAAACTCCATTCCGTCCTTCCTGCACCATCACACCCACCCCCCTCCTTCTTCCCTGTTCAGCCAGTGAGAAGTGTCCTGTCGTCGCCGTGAGCACAGGCACGTGCAGCTCGCAGGTCAAAGGAACACGGAGACAGTGGCAAAATCTGGAGCAGCAGAAAACCTGGTGTTGGTGGCAACGTTTCCTGCCTTGTTCCCCCTTTCAATTCCATTGCTGCTTCTCTTTGCAGATCCATGCTCTGTCTGTCTTCACCCCCACCCCCACCTCTCTGTCTCTCTCATTCTTGCCCTGTCTCTCTTTCACACACACACACACACACACACACACACACACACACACACACACACACACACACACGTTATCATCACTGTCACACACCAACACATCCCACAGACATGATAAAAAAATCATAAAACGGAACACTAAAAGATATTCTGATATGAATAACTACCTTAGCACTTAGGGAGAAATAAGGCATGGAATCAGATAGCCAAGCAACCAATAAAAGGACAGTAAACTAAATTTAGCTTCTGGCAGCAAAACGCCTGTCAAGACAGTAAACTAAATTTGGTTGCTAACAACAATATGCCTGTCTTGCAGGTGTATTGTTATAAGCTGCTTGATATAAATGGTGCTTGCTTGTTGTGTGCCCAATGTTTAGGTATTATTGTTAAATAGCTACACTTACTGCATAAGCATTTTCGTTCAAAAGAGACAGAATAAATAGATGAATTAGCAAACAAGCATTGGTATCACAATGAATGATGTGAAACATGAAGTCTGATTTCAAAGGCCTGTTTCCAAAAATGGAAGTGTCTATCCTTAAAACAAAGATCCAGAGTTTGGGCAGGAAAGACTTGTGATGGCAGTTAAAGGACCAAAACATCCAAGCATGTGTTTATACGAATGACCCACACTGACTGACAAAATACATGGATTGCAGATCATGGAAGGTGGCATACGTCCACCAGCGAAACATTCAGATTCATATTCCATATTGGTTCACATGGCCTAACCATTGTGGTGCTGTGCGTTGTTTAGGCATCTGCACTATTCTTAGTAAAGCAAGTGATCATCTCTTATTCTCCACGAAACCCGATAGATAGCATGTTCTTGGTGTGATAGTTTGTTTCAAAGAAGTATGAAAGTATGCAGACGTAAAAATGCAGTGACATATCCACATGCTTTGATGCTGTCTTGGAAGTAAAAGTGGCGCCCCAACCATTTAAAATATCAAAATGGTTTCACTGAGCGTAAGACGGCATTCTTTGCTTAATCAAGCAATTACAGCTGACAGAAATTACGAAGCCATGCATCTGTTGATTACTTGGAGGAAGTCTGTACACTGGAGGTTAATCTTGGAGTCAAATCTATGCGTCAGGGATATTGTTGAATCTTAACACGGATATTTATTTCTGCTTCCGCCTGTTCACTATTATGAGACGTCAGTATGATGTGGAAATGATTTACATCATTTTTGGACCTGATCAGTTACTCCATACCTCCCAGTAGGCCAGTATCTTGCTGTCTGGCATCAAAACGTCATCTGCTGCTTTCTGGGACAGGCACTGATCTGATTTCCTGTTCCCATTTTCATACTGACAATTCATTAACTTCCTTCTTAAAGGCAGCTTTTCTATTTCTAGTTTTTGTCGATACTGCAATCGCCTGCTCTTTAAATCATTTTCACATCGAGAAAACATTTATTGTATCTCAACATCGTAGTTTTCAGTACAATGAGAACGCTGGAAAGTGTGTGTGACTGGCTCTGAGATAAGATATCTGTCTGCAAATAATAAAATGAAGTGGTAAAGTCTGCATTTAAATCTGTTTGCAAGCTAAAATGGTATTTTTGCCTTTTGTGCGCCATTGCTTTGAATGTATGTTTATTCATGATGATGAACTAACATATATTGCAGGTAATCTTGTGTAATGCAGCTCAGCGCGCTCTGCACGTTCCACTCATACAACACGCTATAAAACAGCGAAGGGACTGTAAAAATAAATGTGCCTTGAGATCAATTTTAGATTTACGAGTTCGAATAAGACGCATACTGGATGGCAGAGTGTTCCAATTCGTGGGGGTGAGGGGGCGCGAGGCAATGGAACTAAAATCGCATTCACATCTGTCTTCATTAATTTTTGTGTTTGTTTTATAAGTTTCATGAGCTTGGTACTGGAAGAACTAGAAGACTAGTGCATGGCAATGGAAAGTGAAGAGGCAGTTAGACATCAAAATAACGATCGACAAGAAGGCAATTTAACAGCGATGCAGTCAGTGCAGCTCCTTCAAAAGCGATGATAGATATTCAAGCTTCCCCCCCCCCCACCCCCCAGTCTAGCGGCACAGCTTGGAACCCTTTGCAAACGGTAAAGCTGTTAAGCAAATATACTGACAAAAACAGTTACATTGAGTATCCTGGAAGTCATCAGGGTAGTCATGATGCGCACACGTGCATCACGGGATAAAAAAAAACAACAACAACAAACACACACACACACACACACACACACAAAACAAGATGCAACAGATGCAATGTGCATGATTTAAAGAAACGATGCTTTGCAAACTCTACTAACATATTCTTGCGTGTACAAAGTCTGATCCAGTTTCTGACTGGTTTCTGTTTCACTGTTTCTCACTGATATCTCACTGGAGCCGAAATGCTACATCGCTTCTACAAGTTTTTGCCGATTTACCATTATACAGTCAGGGTTTGTCCTTTCAGACTCCTAACAAATGACACAGGTGCATTTTGTTCAAAATAAACAAACTAACAAACAAAACAAAACAAAAACAAAAAGAACAAAAAACAAAAAACAAAAAAAACAACTGAAAAACGGTTTCTGAATACGTATAATATGTCAATGATTCATTGAATATTTCATTGGTGTGCCAGAGGATGTTTGTCGTTGTTGTTGAGGTGGTGGGGTGGCGGGTGTTTTTTTTCATCTAACCGCCAATAACTCTGTGTGTGTGTGTCTGTGTGTGTGTGTGTCTCCTCCTCCTCCCCCTCATCCTCCTTTCACTCCTTCTTCTCCATCTTCTTCTTCTTCATTCATTCATTGCGTACGTTGGAAAGAAAGTTGAAAATGAATTATACGTAATCATAAAACACTGGTTTATCATTCTACGTGCCGTTCTGTCAGCTGGGGGAAAGGAGCGCACACGGCAGTATTTCATGACAGCAGCAGGAGGCTACAGAGCTATCTCTCGATCTGATCGATGGGAGACAGGGGGTTCTGTTCATGACACCAGTCCATTTGTCTTCACTTTGTCCAAGCAAGCGCGGGCCAAGGCGCAGAATTACGCCGCCACCACCCTCCTTCCCCTCCCCACCCTCCTCCTCCGCCGTCCTCGCCACCCGGCCTTTTCTGCATTCCATCAATCTCCTACCCGCTTTCTATTCCAGTCCACCCCTTTTTGTCACTGAAGAGCCGATCCATTATTTAAAGCTTCCCTGCTCGGCTACCCTTGTCGTCACGCACACGTGCCCATAAAAATTGAGCTGATACGTGCCACTGAATTTTCCATGAGAAAAACTTATTTTGCGCGACATATTCGCTGAAATATTCATGGTCCCGGCCCACGGAGCAGGGGGTTCTGGATATGGGAAATTCCAGAGCTCCGGTACTGCCGCGCTGTCTGACTGCAGCATTTATCTTGCCATGGTTTTCCCCTTATCTGTCCACCGACCTCTGCGTTGTTGGGGTTTGAATGGCCGTCACCTTTGTACGACGGCAATATGACCGTCGAGGGTCCGCGTAGAATGGCGATACTGACTGATCAGTTCTGTCCGCCTGGAAACCATTGCTATGAACAACTGTGAAATGTCACCTGTGGGCCTCCTCTCAAGGATCGCCCGTGTGTAGGTCAAAACCAAATGATACAATAATTGTGATCATCAAAAACAGCGATTGCATGTCCTTATCCCACATGATTATCAAAAACAGCGATTGCATGTCCTTATTCCGCCTGATGCAAGAAAATAAATGAAAATATAATCTCCCGTCGAGTCTGTTTCGGTAAATCTCAAGAGTTGTGAGTTCCGTAGCAGAGTCTTTTCAGTCAGCTAGTTCAAAGGGCATAAAAACAAAAGATGCCTTGAAAGGAAAGAGCTTGGGATTCCTAGCTGGCTGCTGTCTGCAGAGAAAAACAACCCGTACCCATGCGCTCAGCAACACCAGCAGCTGGATCCACTATCGTACTCCTTACAGGTGAGGCGCTTCTGATGCAGGTAACCTGTGCACCTGAATAGGAATCGAGTGTCCGTGGGATCGATTCCTGCGAGGAATGGATTTGCTATGATCGGCTGACCAACCCAGCTCAGGTCCACAAGCCGTTGAGTTTCAAGGACGCTGTGACGTTGTAAGAGACGCCAGGTACTGTAATCAGTAGCAAGGGTTTCCCAGGCATTCAGTGTGATACCTTATGTTTCGTAGACAGTTCTTCACTCAGCAAATCAACTTACTGATAGTCATCCGTTCAAGCGCTGCAGTGAAGACATTGTTACTTACAGTAAAAGAATAGAAGACAAAAGAAACAGAAAATTCAAAATCCTACCTTCCCCAGTCGCCAAACTATTATTATAACACGCACTTCCCGACGATTATCTGTTTACCGACATTGGTCATCTCTTACATATACCCTGAAAATTGGTCATCTCTTACATTTACCCTGTGCATTGGTCATCTCTTACATATGCCCTGTATATTTCTTGTCAGATGCTATACTCTTTTTTTCTTGCCTGGCTTGTGTGATGGACAAATGACGTAGGTGAAGCAGATGCCTTTTCCAGAAGTGCTTAATTATGATATTATAAATGAAATCTGTGAACGAACTAATTTTATTTCTATTTTAAGCCAAACTCGATATTTACAACGTAGGGATTATTTCCAGAAAAAAATGAATTTGTTACTTTATAAGGTTTATCACACACACACACACACACACACACACACACACACGCGCGCGCGCGCGCGCGGACAACTGAAACACAGGGTTATCACATACACTCACGTTGTCTCTGCACGTGAGCCAATAATTCATGTCTGTACGCAGGGGAATAAACAGAAACATACCAAATAAGCAAAATACAAGTATGAAAGATGAATAGGTTTTGACGTCACAGTTTATAATAATGAAAACTTACAAGTTTTTTTAAGATTTGGAAAATAAGCAAATCAATACAAAATACGAAAGCTGAAACGAGATTTGTTGGTTTTTTGCGTCAGTTGAAACAGAAACTCACACAGAAACTCAGTGTTAAAACGAAGAATTCTGTCTTTCTTTGTGAAATGTCTCCACAGACTGCAGTCAGTGACAACATTTCACGAAGCAAGACAGAATTCTTCGTTTAACCCTCTGACTGCTGAAATTTGGTGAAATGATAATATCAGTGTGGCATGATTGCAGTTATTGCACTTCATATATATTGTTATATATTGTAAGTCTTGCAAATGGTTTTCCTTAAAACAAAATATTAAAAAAGGTAATGCCATTCCAAGATCATAAAATCAAAATCTAATATATATATATATATATTATATAATGATAATAATGATAAAATGGTGACTGACATCATGGCCTGTAAATATAAACTTTTCTCAGTTCATTGCGGTTCACTGACGAGCATACCAGTCAGTCGCAGTTAAGAGGTTAATGTTCCAGGTTTTGTACAGATGGTTTCATGTAACTAAGGAGGTGGTTGTTGTCGTTTTAAACGAAGCGAGTTTAACTGGAGTCAGAAACCATGAGCTCCTGCTCCTACCGTCTCCATCAGTTCAGACGACTTCAAAAGATTGAGTTAACTACCAGTGTCGGATTAAACTTTTGATGTTCTGGAGTCTTCAGAGCCAGGTCTGGGGGGTGGGAAAAAAGGAACACTAGGTTTAGGATACCTATTTCCTTTCCACCTCAACTCCTCGAAAATGAGAGAGAGAGAGAGAGAGAGAGAGAGAGAGTTCACAGATAATCTAAATATTTGTTTCTATCTTTTTTGCATGTCTAATACCAGTTTGGACAGAGTCTTTACAGCTGATCAACACATTTGTTTCTATATTTTTGCATGTCTAATACCTGTTTGGATAAAGTAAAATGATATTGGCCTAATATTCGAAACTTAGTTTAGTCGGAACGTCATTTGGTCATAGGTAAACCATGAAAGAAGCATTTGTTCTTGTCTGAGATGTGTTTGGATAAAGTGATCAGAATTAACTCCGAAACGTGCCATTACATTCATCAATTACTATACATTCTTCCACCTTGTCTGGCCTTTATTTATTTTGCCTGTTTGTCTGTCAGTAAATTTGTTTGGTGAGACTTTATGCATTAAACGGAGACGTTGTTTCAGCAAGGTTGTATCGTGTCGTAAGTATCGAGTCGTATTGTATGTCAAGTATTGTACTGTCAGTATTACTCCTTTCCATGCAGTTGTCGGGATCTCGTGTCGTTTTTGCTTTCTTCCCGTTTTCTTATTGGTTCATTTGTTTAGTTAGTTAGTTAGTTAGTTAGTTAGTTAGTTAGTTAGTTATCTGTTCATTTATTTGTTTATTTATTTATTCATTTATTTATTGCTCAACTTCTGGAGACGTTTTCCCTCGCAACACCTGTGGGAAGTGCTGCGCATCCAGAATCGGCCTCTTCTCCCATACACACCGACAGATAAGCCTGCCTGCCTACTCGACCGTCGGTCCGACGGGAGACTCCTTCATCATGAGCATCGCTCTGAGGCCGCTTCCCCCTTCTGCTTGTAACATGCGTCCTTCAGTCTTGGGGAGACTATGTAGCACTGCTGTGGGCAGCAACGGCTGTGGATTGACAGGCCTGTTCGGGGATAGCGGTGTCTCCCACACTTTGCAAACACGAAGTCCAGTACTCTCTGCCAGACTTTGGGCCTTCACTTCTTCGCCTCTGATTGGTAAGTGTCTTCTTGAAGAGGACTCTCTGCACTGTCTGCCTCCGGGATGAGACGTTAGGAGGCTAAAAGCTTCCCCCACCGGCGACTCTTACTTTCACTTGCAACTCCACCCACGTGGGTGTAAGACCACCTACATCATGCCATCTGACGTCACTAATTGCTTTGTCACTGAAGCATATTGTGTGAGTGACAACCATTGCTACCTTTGTTGCTTTTGGTTCTTTCAATGCGCATTGCTGAAGCACGTCAAGCCTTGTGACCTCAATTAATCGTCACATGCACATGTGACCTTGGCTACTCACCACATACACGTACCTTCGGTTTGCTGTCTGAAATAACGACCTTGGCATATCGATCGTAACACACGTTTTATACACATCAGTTTATTAGTATACATATAAAGGAAGACATCGGTATATTTCTCACATGCACGTGACCGCGGCACAAACCCAGATGAATGTGACCTCGCATATCTTCACATGACTTGCACATATAGCCACATAACCTCGACATATCATCACATAACCTCGACATATAGCCACATAACCTCGACATATAGTCATATAACCTCGACATATAGCCACATAACCTCGACATATCGTCATATGACTTGCACATATAGCCACATAACCTCGACATATAGTCATATAACCTCGACATATAGTCACATAACCTAGACAGATCGTCACATAACCTCGACATATAGTCGCATAACCTCGGCATATCGTCACATAACCTCGATCAGCATATCTTCACAGAACCTCGGCATATCGTCACATAACCTCGACATATTATTGTCACAGAACCTCGACATATAGTCACATAACCTCGACATATCGTCACATAACCTCGGCATATCGTCACATAACCTCGATCAGCATATAGTCACATAACCTCGATCAGCATATCGTCACATAACCTCGGCATATCGTCACATAACCTCGGCATATAGTCGCATAACCTCGATCAGCATATCGTCACATAAACTCGACATATAGTCGCATAACCTCGATCAGCATATCGTCACATAACCTCGGCATATCGTCACAGAACCTCGGCATATCGTCACATAACCTCAACATATCATCATATAACCTCGGCATATCGTCGCATAACCTCGATCGATATATCATCACATAACCTCGCCATATCGTCACGTGACCTCGGCATATCGTCACATAACCTCGACATATCGTCACATAATCTCGCCATATCGTCACATAACCTGATCATATCGTCACATACTCTCTTCATATCGTCACATAACCTGAGCATATCGTCACATAACCTCGCCATACCGTCACATACCCTCGACATTCCACATAATCGTCACATACCCTCGGCATATCGTCACATACCCTCGGCATATAGTCAAGTAACCTGAGCATATCGTCACATAACCTCGACATATCGTCACATACCCTCCACATTCCACATAATCGTCACATACCCTCGGCATATCGTCACATACCCTCGGCATATAGTCACATACCCTCGGCATATAGTCACGTAACCTGAGAATATCGTCACATAACCTCGACATATAGTCACATAATCTCGCCATATCGTCACATACCCTCGACATATCGTCACATACACTCGGCATATCGTCCCGTGAACCGCCTGACGTGCGTGCTCTCGATCTCGGCTAACCGTCTCGCGGATTGTCATCTCGTATTCACCTCACGATCGGCCGTTTTCTGGTTAAAAGGGTGCTGCCTTAGCCGTTACTATAAATAGAAATTGAGTAGACGTTTCGTCAGTGAGGATCAAGAGAAGCCATGCAATGATCATAATCTTCTCCTGAAGTGGAACTGTTGGTGTTAACCGCTGTATATGTTAGATACGGCACCGAAAAATACTGAAGCCCTTGACCATATCTGTGAAAAGCAGTTGACAGAAGATGAGATCGAGAGGGTGTGTCCACTTTCTAATCTCAGTGACCACCGATAATACTTTCTGCTTGAAATGATCGATCGCCTTATACATATGTTGTCCATTTCAAATACTCGTTACCTTGCAGAGATCGATGCGGCGTTGGTTGATTATCTCACACTCGTTTGTATTCGTGACCTATGTTTATCTTATCATTTCCAGGTATAGATGGCATCAAAAACACGTGCTCCATGTGAAAATGAAGCCTCATCTTGTGCCGAGTACTTCAGCCAAATAAATCCTTTCCATTCATTTTGCTAAAGCAATCTGTGTTAAATATACGAGTGTCTGTGTCTTTTTAGCGCGTCAGTTCGAATTCGTGTTGTTGTTGTTGGTTTAAGCACGCGCATGCAACGCACGCACACAAACATCCTTGTCCGCGTTTGACACAAATTTGACCTACACTCATTTTTCGTACGGCTCTCGTGTTTTTTGTTTTGCTTTGTTCGTTTGATCGTTGTTTTTTTGTTGTTGTTTTTTTTGTGTGTTTTTTTGTGTGTGTGTTTTTTTTTGTGTTGTTGTTGGGTTTTTGTTTTGTTTTTTGTTTGTTTGTTTTGGGTTTGGTTTTTTTTGTTTGTTGGTTGGTTGGTTGGGGTTTGGTTTTTTTGTTTTTTTGTTTTTGTTTTTTTGTTGTTGTTGTTCCTCTGTCCATCTTTTTGTTCGTTTTTTCATGTGCTTTCACTTTGGCTCCGTGCCACATTAATTAATACTTTTGTGTGTTCGATTTTTTTTTCTCTCCAGCCATGTACAGGATCCAACCGGAAAATGGCATGCTATTTTCTGTCGCGTTCCTTCCTTCATTTCCTACCTTCATTAATTCCAACCCCTTCTTTCTTTCTTTCTTTCTCTCTCTCTCTCTCTCTCTCTCTCTCTTTCTCTCTGCCTGCATGCCAGTGGTTGCGTATCAATATCAAAACAGCTAGTAGTATTGATATTTTATTATTGTTCTTCTAGAGATAGTTTGCAACTCGAAAATAACATACTTATCGAGTTAGATGTCCAGAAAAGTACATTGGGTAACTTTATTTGTGCCTAAAAAAATTAATTCGTATGTCATAAAGCATAGAGATACAGAACAGTACATTGGGTAACTTAATTTGTAACTGAAAAATTAATTCGTATGTCATAGAGCATAGAGATAAGTCGGAATCGTGCTGTGTCCTTACGAGAATAGCATTGTTCGGTGCATTTTCTAATGATCATGAACACCCGTGGTCATCTCCCATCGCTTATCAAATTGCCTTGCTGAACGTAAAGTGGGGCTTTCCTCGCGATCATTCCTGGCACAAGTTTAGAATTACACACATCTCTAAATTGGTTTCAGCTGCAAACCAACAACTGCTGTTAATTAAACAATGAATAAGAATGAAAACAAAACTATATCACGCATCCTTTTAAGGCAAGACGTATATCAGTTGAGAAAACAAACAAACAGCAACAACAAAAACAGCAACACACACACACACACACACACACACACACACACACACAGAGTAAGATGTTGTGATAGAAATATAATCTGGAAAAGAAATGCCGTACAAAGAAAGCTCTTACTTTGACATCAGTTGTAAAGACTCCAGTTGTCCAATAAAATGATTGTGTACCCCGCTGAATTCATGACATTCAACATGCACGCCATGCATGCATTCTCCTTTCCTCAGAAAGTAGAAATGGGTGAGACAGAAGGGACCCACATGTGATCCCCAAAGCCCAGTGCCCTGGCTAGCTTTTTTTGCCTGTTCTAATGTGGATTGAAGAGGGTCGTCGAATTTTGGGCGAATCTCGTTTAACTGATTGTCTGTTCAGCCTGAACATCACACACACACACACACACACACACACACACACAAAACTATGTTGTGACTGGAGAATTAAACAGTACAAGCATCTTTATTCGAGTCTGTAATTGCTTGAGGATGAACGCCTTTTCCCTTGAAGTTCCAGGCAATGCAGACGTTAAACAAAACGTCTAAATTCTTTTGAGACCAGCATTACAAAGTTAGCCTAATCAAGCGAATAGATGTCGCAGTTATGCTGTTTCTTTTTTTCTTTTCTTTTTTTTTTCTTCTTTTTTTTTTTTTTTTTTTTTTTTTTTTTTTTAACGATGGGATAGACTATAAGAAGCACTGGATGATCAATGATTTTGCCGTCGAAGAGAGATTAATGAAGACCCAGCCATGCGATTAGTTTCTTGGGTTTTTTGTTGTTGTTTTTGTTTTGTGTGTGTGTGTGTGTGTGTGTGTGTGTGTGTGTGTTTCATTTTTCTTTGTTGTTGTTGTTTGTTGTTGTAGTTTTCTGTTGATAGAGTTAATAATTTGCTATTTTCAGTGCAACAACAATAGCTGCCGTATGAAAAGTACTGTGTGTGTGTGTGTGTGTGTTGTTGTTGTTGTTGTTTGTTAGGGTTGTTTATAGGTGTTTTCTTTCGTTTGTTGTTTTGCTGCTTTAAATGCTAATATTCCATTTTCAGAGCGGGAACAAGACCTACAGTGTAAACAGCTTTTTGTGTGCATGTTTTTGTTTTGTTTTGTTTCTTTCTTTCTTTCTTTGTTTTTGTTGTGTTTAATTAATGTGCTGTTTTTGGCTCACGAACAAGAGCTGTCGAGTGAACAGCTGTGAGTTACTATTTCTGTTCACCTGTAATGAAGGGTGGATTCAGAGATCTATCTCTGGACGAAGGACTAAGACAAGCGGCAGAGCTAACTAAAACATCCCCGTAACTTTTACAGCAATCTGTGTACAGATTGGGATAGAGATTAATTCATTTAATTTAATGTCAGTGATCCAGCGTTGACAAAAAACAAACAAACAAAACACACACACACACACACACACACACAGCCACACACACAAACAAAAAAAACACAAAAAAACAAAAAACCAAACAAACATGCAGATCTATTTTTGATCCTCGGGGTCGAACAGGACCTTCCCCCCCCCCCCCCCCCCCCCTTCCTTCTTCAGTAGACCAAGACTATTTCCGCCTCCGGTAGATCGGGACTATTTCTGTCTAGGGTTGGGTCCCCCGAGACAAAACTTGTTCGCCTTATTCATCGAATGCCATTACTGATACAGAGAGAAGGAAGCATGAGTGGGAGTGTGGGAGAAGGGGGGGGGGTTAGACTAAAAAATAGCGAGAAGTATATTAGACTGCTATGGCCTTTTTTTTTTTTTTTTTCCAGGAGTGGAAGATTGCCAGAATCTCCATATCTGTTTCTGACGCGGGGAATTGTAAGAAAGGCCAGACTGGCACAATCTCTTCATGAATAGCCAATCAATTCTTTTGATTCATTCGGCCATTCATCTTGATTAATTTGCTGCATTCTTGTCATATAGCTGGAGCCTGCTGCGTGTATCTGAGTGGGTATGAATTGTGGTCTGAGTCATCTTCCCTTTGCTTCACCCTTCGTTCTAATTTTTCGTTTGATTCTTTTTCTTCTTTTTTTTTCCTGAAGGGATCCACGTCATCTTTTTGATTATAGTGTTTTGATGAATGCGATTGATTCAGAATGTCTTTGAGCAATGTTTCTGAGTCAGTCCTGTGACGTTCATCGGTGAAAGATCAAGTTGTGACTCACCATATCAGGCCCTACATTGTTCGTTTTCTTGTCTCTAATCAATCGGATGATTCGCATTAAATTATCGCCTCTTTTCCCAGGGTGTTCCCATCAGTGTAGCACAGTGCATAGAGAGACAGACCGACAGAGAGAGAGAGATGTATATACATACATACTATTCAAAAAAAAAAAAAAAAGAAAAAAAAAAAGAAACGCAACAACCCATTACAACTGACGGAGGTTTTTTTCCCCAATCGGAAAAAATGTAGAAAAATAACGGAAAAAACCGAGAATGTCTTACTTGTTACGCCGTGAAGGTTGTTCTTTTGACATTTCAGTCAGTTTCGAAGGTGCGGTAATTGGACAGTAATTGTCCAGTGAGCCATGTCGGAATCAGTAGGGGGTGTGACCGCCCTGGACAGCAATGACTGCTCGACACCGGCGGGACATGGATCTGCATGATGAGGTGGGTGACCACTTGATGTGGGATGGCATGCCACTCCTCTTCGAGTGCCTTGAACAGATCCTGCAAGTTTTCCGGCGCGTTGACCCTGGCTCAGAGCCGTCTGTCCAGCTAGTCCCACATGTGCAATTGGACAGTGAGGGCCAGGGCAGCGTGTTCACGTTGTTGACAACCAGGAAGGCCTGCGTATAACGTGCCGTGTGTGGTCTGGCATAATTTCCTGTATGAAAATGGCGTGTGGGGGCGGCCAAAATTGGGAGAGCATGAGGCTGCAGGACAACAGCCACATAGCGCTGGACGTTCAGAACCCCATCGACTCGCACCAGTTGACTACATCCATTGGCACTGATGGCGCCCCAGGCCATCACACTCCCACCACCACGAGCAGGTGCTTGGTCAGGTCAACGCAGTTTTGCTGCATAGCGTTTGCTCATTCTTCGTAAGACTCGTCATTTCCTGTCGTGACGTTGCAGAAGGAATTGTAATTCGTCATTAAATAGCACGTGGTTCCAGTGACGGGCTGGAGTCCAGAAGCGATGCTCGGTGGCCCACTGGAGGCGGTCTAAGCGGTGGCGCCTTATGAGGACAGGTCCTCTGACCGGACGTCGAGCGTGCGGCAGGCCAGCTGCGTGCAGCCGATGGCGGACGGTCTGTTCGGAGACATATGGCACTCCATTCAGTGCCTTGACTGTGGATGAGTCTGAAAAGAAGCGGTTTCGCAGATGTAGTGGACGAATAAAGCGGTTCTGGGCTGCTTTTTTTTTTTTGCTTTGCATTTGTTCGTCCAGTGCGTTGTCTGTCTGCTGTGACACCAGTGGCTTCCAGTCTGACTGATGGTGCTTCGTGCCAACATTGAATTGTCATGCGTTTTCAGCTGGAGATTGTCCAGCCTGCAGTCGGCCAATGGTGTTGTTTCTCTGTGCTGGACTCGGGTGGAAATTTTTGGCATTGGAATTTTTGCATTCAAATCCGATTCGACAAACTGCAATTTTTCTGGGATTTTTAGCCATGGTGTGAGTAAACAGTTCATCGGCATTCCCAATCAAAAACACGACTGCCATGTATAGCACACACACACACACACACACACATACAAAGACAACGAGACATTTTCACCACAGGCTTCACAATTTGCACGAGCAGATGTTCTGCGTGTGCATGCCTGTTGCTTACAATAAATCAGTTGACAAGCGTAATCGAAAAAAGACATACCCAACCCATTGTGCATTGCAATGATATTATTACATTGCCTTCTGAACAATTGTTGCGTTTCTTTTTTCTTTTTTTTTAACAGTTATAGTTAAAATCATTTTTCCATGAGCAAGAAATTCTAACACTTCTCCACCACTGTTATACCCAAGTGTATGATCAGTCGAGAAAGAAAACTGTACAACTACCTATATCTTACGTAATCAGTTATGTCCTGACTGAAATCTCAATAATGAATGTTCTTGTGACAAAACACAATTCCACTGGGGGCAGTGTGTTAGTCACAGAATCCAATACCTAGAACCAAACATTCAACTGAGTCCGAAAAATATACGGCTAGTTCGATACCGTTTACAGCCCCCCTGGTCAACAGATCTTTTTCACTGAGTGTTTCCTCAGTCTCTCACTGTGGCTCTCTAGTTTCATCGGGTACAGGCAAGAAGAAGACTGTAGCCTTCTTGGGGGCTTACAGTCGTACCACACGCAGCATACACAAACACCCGCGTTTAAAAAAAAAGAAGAAAAAAAAAGGGTTAGATGATGATTTTTATTGGCTTTATTTTTTGTCAGGTGGCTTTGATTTTGAAAAAAAGATAGTTAAAATACAGTTGAAATAATTCATTTTGTTTCAGTTTCATTTAAAAGTTAAAATCCTTCAGCGGTACATGGCAAGCTGGAGCCCCAGTTTACTCAGTGTGATTCCAACAACTGATTACTCAGTTCAGTTGCACGGCAGCCACATCAGTCCTTATGACGAAGACGACCTGCAGCTGATGTAAACTGATCACGTGAACGACAGCATGTTGATCAGGGATCCGAGCCACCGTGACTGAACGTTCCCTATCCTTCTCAATGAATGAATAAGTAAACAAATAATTAAGTAAATAGAATATATCATCAGAATTGGAAACCACAATTTTCTGACTGCTAACTTGAATTTCGGCTTCAGCCAACCAGTATGCAGTAGAACAAACAAACAAAATGTTCAATACATTTTTTGGGGCGTTTTCCAAGCCCTTTGTCACTTTTTTTTCAAACAATCAAAGTATCTGTTTCACTGTTGGAATGTATGGTTTTCGTTATCATTACTCAGCCTGTTCTGGCACTTATTAGAGTGTCAGACATCGCATTTCCAAAGATTGCGGTAATACGACGAATGAATTTTATTTTGGAAGGGAGATAATTCTATCAAAACGTACGATGGCGACTAAAAGGTAGGTAGAATTTGACGTCTGCAATAGTGTAAACATTAGGAATATGCTGATGTAGCATTTCAATGGAACTGAGAAACGGATTGCATTAAGATGTACATCGATGTATTGCATCATTAATGCAACTTGTGTGCGTTGTAAGTTGGAACAGAATCATGTAAAATTCACCGGCTGAAAAGGTCGGAAGATTTATCTTCGCAGCCTCAGCCCGATATTTCACAGACACAAACAAACAATAAGAAGAATAAAAATCATAACCCTGCGTGTGTGTGTGAGAGAGATGTAGCGAGAACCCACGTTGATGTGTATGCGCGTGTTGTTGCTGCTGCTGCTGTTTTGGCTGCTGCTGCTGCAGTTTTAAGATGATGTGCAGACCGGTTTGTGATGTATGTTTATATTACATTATTACATAAAAAATGTATTTTATATGCAGTTATTAATTCTATGGTACACACTTGCACATGTTGAATATACTGCGCATATGCACATACACTGTCGTGTCAGACTTAAAGTTAAACTGTTCAGTGTCACATGCATACCACATTACCACCACATTTATATGCACACACAGGTGCACACAATTGCATATGCACACAATTACACACATGTGTTTGTGCGCGCGCGCTCACACACACACACATTTATCACATTGTAACAATGTCACTAACGTGCACAGAATTTTTTTAGGATGTCCATGGAAGTCAATTCTTGTTTGCATAATGCTTCCGTACTATCTAGTTAATGGATACCTATCCTAGCATTGCTGCTGGATATCCATAGAAATCTGTTATCTCCACTTCATGTGCATGTTCTATTAAAAGGTGATGGAATCATTGAAAATGTCAGTGGAAACACATACTAAAAAATGAAATCAATAAAGTTGGTAAACAAATTTAAGATATTTTCCCCAACATAGATCAATATACAAGTACCAAATGTCTTAATATTATAATACAGATACGTCTGTCAACACTTTTTTTTTTTTTTTTTTGGATAAGTATGTTTATGTTGTCCACTGACTTCATAGCTCACCGCTGAGAAAGTCTATAGGTTTTTTTTGTGTTTTTTTTTTTTCTAGTGAAGTGTTTTCTTTCTTTTCTTTATTTTTGTGTGTCTTTTTTGTTTTGTTTTTTCTCTCTCTTTTTTTTTATACTTTAAAATTTTTTTAACCAAATACTAGGTGGATTTGAAAATTGAGGATATTTGAAAAATTCTCTTTGCTTATATTTCCCAGCTCAAAGAAGCTTCTCTCAGCTGATACCAAAATAAATGAAAAAGTTTTCCTTTCTTTTGGTCTACTCCCCCATCTAGAGAAGAAATTTATAATCATATATATATGATATTGTAAGATTTGTATAAATAATGCATTATGTCATATATTTTTAATGATTTGCACTGATCGTCTTTTCCTGAGGACAGATAGGAGGATAAAGACTGACATTGCTGACAAGAATTCAAACACAGTAGATTCTATTGGTGGTGACTGTGTCCGCTTTATTTGTTTAGGTTTTTTTTATTAATAGCTGATGGTTGATTTACCACTGCACAGAGAGATAGATGACCTGGCAGAGAAGATGTCCACGGGGTTAAACTTGGACCCTGGGGGCCAGTTTCTGGACATGGAGGAGCTCGTCTACAAGGCCAGTCCTCAGGAACTAGAGACACTGCGCAACCAGGTCCTTCAGAAGCAGAACCTGTAAGTTTGTAACATGTATACATGTGTATGTGTGTGTTCATCTGGGGGTGTGTGCACATGCATGCAAGTGCATGTGTGTATGTGTTAGAGCGGAAAATAGGTAGAGCCTAGCAGAACCAGGTTGTGATGTGCATTGTATGATTAAATGTATCAGTATGTGTATGTCATATGTGCGAGTGAGTGTGAGAGAGAGAGAGAGAGAGAGCATTTGTGTGAAGGGGATCTGTGGAGAAGCTGTGTTCCATTTCTGCTTTGTTTCGTAAATGTCCAAGGATCTGTTGATTTCAGAGGATCTATAGTTACATTTGAGAGTTTTGAAAAATTTATAAGAAGTCAAGGAAAGTGGGGAAAGCCATACAGAAGAGTTTCCAAGTTACATTGAGGCACTAGTCAACATTTTGCATTAACTGAGCCCTTATTAGCATGTCCCTTAAATGCACGTTCCATGATGAGAATTTATACACCATGGAAAGGGTGCATGATAAAGGAATGTAAAGCTGATGAGAATATAGAGTCAAAAAGTTGTGAAAAGGGTTATGTAGGATTCTGTGTGTGTTGATTGTGTAAGACAGAAGAATGGACGATGACAATGGGCATTAAGGACAGGTGCAAAACTCCAAGAAATGATAATAACTAAAGTATAAAGCCTCTCCTCTTAGTTTTCCTATGCTCGATCTCACTTGTTCTTGACTCTTGTAGCTGTTACTGAAAAACCAAATTCAACAAGTTGTGGTGCAGATTTGTGTGTTAAATCAGGTCCGGGTTTGATGACGAGGGTCTCATCAAGCGCATTGTGCAAGCCACGAAACCCAAAACAGCTGATAACGGTGCAGGGGACAACAACCAGTCCTACTTCAACTGTTTCCAGAATCAGGTATCATGTCTATTTTTTTCTCATTTTGTGGGACATTTTGTAGAAATGCAGTGATGTTCATTCATGCTTTCATTTTTTTTCTTTAGCTGTAGCACAGTCTGTTGAAACACAAAATACTTGCCAAAAGAAAGAAAGGTAGCACAGACTTAAAGGTTTTAGAAAAAAAACAAACATGGAAAGCCAAGGAGCACAAAAAGAAAGTTCATTGATATAAACCACATTGCCAGCTTATTTGTCTATGAATGCATCTTATTGTTTTGTGTAGATGTGTCATGTCATTTTAGTTTTTCTTGACTCAACAGCTTCTTGGAAGCTTGTGAGTGTGCATTACAAAAGCTGAGTGGAAAAATTTGCTGAACGACCATGTGCTGATTCTTTTCATTGCAGATCATGATGCCGACTGTGGTGGACAGAAAAGAGCACATGCCTGCCAACCTCAGTGAAGAGTGGCTGGGAATGCTGTGTCCCCAGGCAGACAGAGTGTTGGTGATCGCCTCTCATGTGAGCATTTCCCCGTCTGGGTCAGGGAGGGTGGGAGGGGGGAGGGGGGGGGGGGGACAGGGCAGGTTGTGAGGGCAGTGATGGTTGCAAGGAAATCAGCAGGTTTTGAGGGTAGTGATAGCTGTAACCAAATCACCGGGCTTGTGTTTTGTGGCAGGTTTTAACTGTTGAGGGTTGTCCTCTCACATTGTGTATAAACTATAATTATCTTATGTCTTTATCACCGTTTCCTGTTTGATTAAAGTTAATTTGCTTGTCACTGAATGATTCTTGTTAATGACATTGATTTTTTGTCACTTTTTATGTGTGTGTGTGTGTGTGTGTGTGTGTGTGTGTGTAGTATGACAATAAAGAATATTGAAAAGTCAATGGAAGGAAAAACAAAATTTTTGATAGTATTGAAACATGTTTGGTTTTCACTTCACACATACGAAACATAAGAATAAAGGTTGTGTGATCATAATGGATAGAAGAAAACCTTTCAGACATAAACATACTTTTAGGTTTATTGCACCCTCTGTTATTCATACATATCTTTTTCTTTCATTCATTTATTTCTTTTGTTTAATATTTTATAGCTGGGAATATTTTGGGGAGAGGAGAATCAGGATAGTTGAAGATTTGGTTTTGTTAAGTTTGTGTTTATTATCAGATTATTATCAGATTTTTTATGCAATGAAAGTGCAGGGAGAATGGGTATAGATTGATTTTTTATTTTTTAAATTGATTGTGTGTATCCCATCAACAGTACATGTGCTGTCAAGAAGCAGTTAGCTTTAGTGCTACCTGTGGCGATGTGTAATTTAGTGTGTATTTGACAATTATTATTTAAAAGGGGGGAAAAAATGCATTACGTTTTTATTGTTGTTGTCATGGCTGACAAAGATATGAGCAATCTTTTGACTTTGGGACAGGAAAGGTCCAACACAAAGAGTGAATCTGTGAACAGAAATCCACGCGCGTGTATGACTTGGAGGGGACGTGGATCTGTGAGCATGACACTCATCTACCGGGGGGCAGTCCCAGTGACGTCAGCAAAGTGGAAGGTATTAAAGGAGCTGGAAAATATCAATATTTGATTTGATATTCATTGGGGCTTGCTTTTCTCTCTTTAATATAGAGAGGAGTTAAGGTCACTAAACCATTCACTGTTAACAGATAGTAAAGAGTGGTAACTCTTTCCATTCACAAGATGCACAACTTCAAATCAATGCTGCTTATGCTACAGATTCAGCTAGCACACAGATAAATGAAAGATACATTGGAACAAACCCAGACACTTCCTCAAGCATGCTTTCAGTGACCCCTTTTTTTTTTTTTTTTAAAGGGAAAAGATTTAAAGAATTCCTGAAATTCAAATTTTCATCCAAAATATTTTCCACAGCAGGGTTTATATACTGACTGTTATTCTTTATTGTGTATAATACTGCTGGTCTTGTAAAGATTTTGATTGATTTCGAGATCAGGTTTTATAAGAATACTGGAAATGAATGTGTAGCATTTTTTAACTGATGGTGTTTTGTTTATTTTTTCTAACGTAAATATGACTTGTCTCAGATTTTGCCAGTGGCAACCTGTGTTTAAGAAAAAAAAAATTGTTTTGCATTTTGATATCAACACCAGTTGTAGCTTAACTGTTAATTATCTTTGCTCACAGTCCAGTTTGCATGTGTGCAATTATTACATGCTTCAAATGTGTACCACTGAAGTAAAAACAACAACAACAGTGATTTCATATATAAATTTGTGAGGTCATGTATCTTTTAATATTATGCTCTTTTTCCATTTATGGAAGCTGGTTGATCTGATAATGATCCACAAATCTTGTGTGTTGAATCAGCACACATAAACCATGAATTTTGTTTGTGATGCTGGTCACTGAAATCTTGCACACTGTCCAGAATTTTTTAAAAAAGCCAAGCAAACAAACGAGGTCAGTCCTTTGGTTTCAGATGAGGGTCAGTGCACAATTCTGGATTGTCTTTACAACGACGAACATGAACTATATTACGTTGTGGACATGATGTGCTGGAAAGGCCAGAGCTTCTACAAATTTGAGGTATGAATCTGTCAGACCACAGTTTCACACAGGTTGGTGTGTGTAGATGTCTCATTCTGTTGTATTTGTTCATGATTTTGGTGTTGATGACATTTGATGATAACAAAAGTGATGATGATGAAAAATAAAAAGTGCATCCTCACTCAGCCATGTAAGAGAAGTAAAAGGGGGAAGGGGGGAATGAGGAGGAAATGTGCCTGTAACCGTAGAATGACATGACATGTACAGTGGTTAGTTGTGTCTAGAACAAAGACCCTGTTGGAAATGTTGGGTTTGAGGACAGAAGTGAAGGTGACAGTGGTGTGCTATCAAACCTGTTCTTTTGCAAGATGTTTCATTTTTCAGGCTTTGTTTTTTTGTTATTTTTGTGTTACATAAAGTTATCAATTGTGAGTCTGTATTATGGCCTTTTCTGTTATTTTGTTTGAATATAGCAGTTATAGCTATACAAATATGGTGATTAATTATTATTCATTTACTCATATAGATATTAATTGCAGTGGGTTTGTTGTTGTTTTGCTTTTGTTCAGTTGCCTTAGTTCAAAGTATGAAAAAAAAACCTTCTTTTTTTTTCTACAGACTGGCATTCGAATTCAGACTTTGGAAGAGAACATGAAAGCTTTGCCAAGCATCAGGCACATTAGCCAGTCAAACCCAGTAAGTTGTATGATTTCTTGTTGTTTTTATATTTGTGTTATAACTGGTTATGTTGGGAGGGGATGAAGTACTAAGCATGAAAAGGGAGGATGAGGGTTCTAGAAAAGGTGCTGTGGGGATGGAATGGTTAGAATGGATTAACAATCATTTTCCCATATAATAAGAAAAAAGAAATATTGTAAATTCTTGATTCAGAAAACAAACAAGAACGCCAGAGAATCGACAGGCAGAAAATATGAAAAAAAACTTAGCCGTATGAAGAGCACAGGAACAGGAGTCATGATGGCTGCCGTCAAAAGAGGGCGCTAGCTAGCGGGGACAAAGGGGAGGTTACCTACTTCCGGGAGGTTATCGGCCGTAGTACTTTCGTTTTCTCCGCATAGGCGGATAGTAGTTTGCACAGGACAGGAATGTCAGACCCCTGCCGGAGTCTGCTGTAGTTGGGTCACGGTAAGTGTGTTATTTAAATGTAATTTTAGATAGAAAATTTCCTATTGGTGATCTGTTTAGTACAAATGAAGTTTTGTGGGTGTATTAGATTAACAGTTTAATGTGTGAAACTTGTAAATACTGCCCACCCAGTCATTGTTTATGTTGTGTAAAAGGAGTTGAGACATATTTTGTTTAAGTATAGCATTAACAAAACAAAGAAGGATGAGAATTACTTGTTATGCAAAATATGTTTGTTCCATTTTCATTGTGTTTGGCATTTTTCTTCTTTTTTCTTTCTAATGGTCTCATGAGGCCACACTTTCATGACAGCCTGTGAACAAGAAAATGTTTGTGCAGTGTTACTGATAAGGAATTTGTGTATGTGCATGTGTGAGTGTGAATGTCAGAGAACAGAGAGACAGATGTTGCTATGCTTGTACATTCCTTAGCTGACGCCCTTCACAGATCCGAAATGATTGGTTGTAGTACTGATGTGACTTGCTCTGTCAGTTAGTGTGTTTCACTTACAGTTTCGATTTCGGACACTGCCAACCTTAGAGGGCAACCCGAAGAACGTACTCGCTACAGTCCTTAAAGATACAAAGTTTGAGGTGAGAGTTACCCTTTTTTTCTAATGTCTTTTAAGTTCTTGACTTTGTTTATCCTTTTTGTTTTAATTTATTTATTTAATTTTTTAGTAATGAATCTTCTGTCTATTTTTTTGTCAAGCAGTTTTATTTGCGAACAAGTGCCTGTGTTTGCTGTGTTGTTTTGTGCAGAAATGTTTCTTAGCTAAGAACTAAGTTAACTGTGTGTGTTGTATGTGTGTGTATTTGTGTCTGTGGATGAGTGATTGTTGTGTGGATGAGTCCATGTCTATATCAGACCCTGAAAGATTGTGAGTGGTGTGTGTTTTTCTACCTCTGTTCGATTCCTATGTGTATGACTGTATATTTGTGTGTGACACATATGTATTTTTACCATGTGTATTCTGTTATTTCAGGAAAATACAAGGTTGTGGGGTTGTTTCTCAGTGTCCACATGAAATGAGTGGGGGATTTTTAAAGTTTAAAAAAAAATATTTTAGCTCTGAAAGCTGAATTTCCTGGATGAAACAAGGATGTGACCTGATGGATTATGTGACAGATAACTGGCTTGCTGTTCTACCACAAACGGGCTCTCTACCTTCCCGGTCTGTCACCCGTGGGGGTGTGGGTGGAAAAACGCTTCGTTCCGTCCGTGCTAGACATTCCAATGGACATTCTCCATTATCATGCCATGCGGCCATGCAAGCAGAACTGGCGGAAGACTCGATACGAGATGTCGGAGGACGAGCTGTGTGCTGTACGCAGTTCTCCTTCAGTGTTTGCCAGGAAGAGACAGCAGTACAGGAATCAGGACTGGGATTTTAGTGACCAGAGTGAAAGTAAGTTTCTTGTTGGATGTAGTTCTTTTGGTATTTTCATTTGTGTGTTGTTGTTTTTCTGTTCTGAATGGTAGTTCGTTGAGCTGAAGTTTATGTTTTTGGACAGTGGAATATGTCTCAAAAGCACAAGTATTCTTGCACTGTCAGTGCAGGTTAGGATACTCCTAATCAGGGGGGGTGGATGGGATTATCCGGTAGAACACCATAATGAACAGACAAAGAGATCAGAAACTGGGTAGTGGGTGAATGGAATTTTTCAGTGCAGAAAATTAACATTTTTACTATAGTAAAGAAAGAAGAAGAAAAAAAACAACAGACATGTGCAACATTAGACTAATATCATCAGATAATCTAGTCATTAGACTAAATCATTTGTTCTCTTGCAGGACATTTCCAGCCTTTCCCCTCCTTCGGACAAACTCCGTTCTTCCCTGGGTGTGGGGGCTATCCTGGAGGGGGTTTTGGAGGCTATGGGGGCTACAACACAAACTACATGTATGGCCAGCAGCAGAGATTTTTCACACAACAGCCGCCCTACTACAACCAGGCAGCTCGCTACATGCAACCCAACCAGGGCAACTACACCCAGCAGCAGCAAGGAGCTGGGGAAGGGAAGAAGGGCAAGCCGGGCAGAAAGGTAGGACGATGGTCGTGTTTTCTGTCTCCCTGTGGGCGTTTGTGTGTGTGTGTGTGTGTGTGTGTGTGCATGTTTGATAACTCTAACAATTATGGATGCTTGTAAAGGTCTCTATCCAGAAAACTGCTACAGGTGCTTTACATGATGCACAGTATTTTACATGATGCTCATTACATGAATGTTAGAAATACCCAGATCTTCTCATCCCAATCAGCTGATCCTCTGACATCGCGTAACGTCTCTTCTGCCACTTCTTTGTGATAAGACATACCTCATGAAAATGGAGTATTTACACAAAATATGTCTTTTTTTTTATTTGTTTAATTTTTTTTTTATGATACATAGAAACTGCTTGACATTTTCATAACATTAGCACTACAGACTCACAAATGTTGACTCAGAAAACAAAGTTTACACACTGCAATACAAGAACAAAAGATCAAGCATCAGGAAATCAAAGGTCAGTTCACTGTGTACCAGTTGAATACAATAACAGTAAATGCTCGTCTTTTTTCTGTTTGCTTAGAACATAATTTTTTTGCTAGTGGTTTTTTTTTTAATTTTTTTTTATTTTTTAGGAGGCTGCAGAATGTGTTTTTAGATCTGCATACACATATTTTTGGTCCACATAAGAGTATACTTACTTAGGGTTTGTTCAGAGTGCTAAATGATTCCACATAACAACATTTAGGTGCATCCTACACCTGTATCCTCCAAAAATCATAACTACATGTTTCAGTGCTGTAAGCTTCCTATGAGGTGTCACTTAGCAGCAACAGTACACTGTTCAAGAGAGAATTCAGAGTGAATGTACCCACTACTGTGTTGTAGAATTTCCTCATTACAGCATAATTCATGGGTGTTAGGTGAGTGGCCAGAGCATTGAACTTTCAATCTGAAGATGAGCGGGTTTGGGGTTGAGTTGGGGGTTTTTTGGGGTTTTTTTTTTTCGTTTTTAATCTCCCATGTCAGTGGATGTACAGTCTGCTAATGCCTGAACCCCTATGTGTGTATATGCATGGAGATGGGCAAATACAGATATTTAAAACCCTGTAATCCATGGCAGATTTCAGTTGGTTGTGGAAATACAAAAATATCCAGCATGCGCTAATCATAAGCAGAATCATCCGCAGGTTGATGTAATGGAAAGAACAGTTCAGTTGTGACATTCGGGTCCTTTCTATCGTGCATGCAAATAAAGTGAGTTTATGTGATAACCTTGTTCTTGTTTTGGTTGATAGGCATGTCTGTGGAAATCATTGGCATTTTCTCAGGAATTATGTCTGTTGACACAAAACTATGTACAATTATATGATGTTCTCTATTGATTTGATCTTTCCAGTCATCCCCTCCATAATCACTACACAGCAGCACAGGCCACAACTGACACAGTAAAAGGTTTAACCACAATTTTACTAGAAAATGCTTGGTTTTTGACAGTAAACAATAATATTTTAAAATTTACTCTTAGCACACATGTAATTTGAGTGAACGTCAAACACAATCTTCTTTTTTTAGATAAGAAAATTAAATAATTTCTGTTGATGTAAAAATCATTTAACTGCACAAGGTTTGCCTCACAGAGGTGAACAAAATCTCCCCTACTTGTGCCGTTAATCATCCTCCACCTCCACAATTTCCTTATCAATGGAAACAAGTGCTGATATATTTTCCTTGGAAATATCTGAAATCAGACACTGAAGTGAAAGCTGACACTATTAATCACCATTGTTGATGATTTAAGTTAATTTCAGCAAGGAGGAAAAATATTGATGGATAAAACAATGCAATTTTTTTTTTATTGGGAGGTTATTGAAATTAATTAGAAACATATTACACTAAGTAGTTAAAAAAAAGGAAGTGATAAAAGCAAACTTTACATTTCTATTAGATAGTGGCAGTTAACATAGTACACAAGTACTATAGTTACATAGAATTTTCATGTTTCAACATTTGGAGAAGCTCTTTGTAAAATTCTTTGGAATGCACAAGTCAATAACCCCAGTGTCAAAACAGGTTTAAGTGTTGGATGAGGAACCCGGGTTTGAATCTCGGTGACGGTGCCTGGTGGGTAAAGGGTGAAGATTTTTCTGATCTCCCAGGTGAACATATGTGCAGACCTGTTAGTGCCTGAACCCCCTTCGTGTGTATGTGCACACAGAAGATCAAATACGCACGTTAAAGATCCTGTAATCCATGTCAGCGTTCGATTGGTTATGGAAATAATAATATACCCAGCATGCACACCCTTAAAGTATGGCTGCCTGCATGGCGGAGTACAAAAAACAAAAACAACAACAAAAGGGTCATACACGTAAAATGTTACATGTGTGTCTGAGTGTGTATGTGTGCGTGCCTGAAATCTGATTGAATGACACAGGAAATGAATGATGAGCGCCCAGTGGTAGCCGTCAGTCGGCTCTACCCAGGTAGGCAGCCTGTTGTGCAAATGACCCTGTGTTTGTAAAGCGCTTAGAGCTTGGTCTCCAACCGAGGATAGACGCTGTATAAATATCCATATCAACCAGTCAGTGTCTCCTGCATATATCTGCTAACACAATCAAAGACCAAGATCTTTGTCATAACAATAATCATTTGTACCATACACACTCTCTGCACAGTGCATCTCAGAATACACTGGGAGCAGCTGGTATTTTACAAACACACAAACACACAAAGAACTTCTTTACAGGAATGTTTGTCATTGAACACACACAAATGAAGTTAAGTCAAGTATGTGTGGATGTGTCTGAGAAAGCTGTTTCATAAAATTGGTGTAATGTTCTATACAGTCATCATCTGACCACGTTATTTGTTAAATGGGTATGATGTATGTGTTCATGGACTCCACACCTAGCCATCATTAAATCTTTCAGACCCACCTACACTTGTGATTTGGCAATAGCAGCTGCTGAAGAAGAAAACAACAAAAAAAAACACAACAAAAAATGTTACTTGCTATGGAGCTGTGTACTCTTTCGGATTTCTATCAGTAATGTGAGATGTTTGTATTTGTATTTGTTTTTATCACAACAGATTTCTCTGTGTGAAATTCGAGCTGCTCTCCCCAGGGAGAGCACATCGCTACACTACAGCGCCACCCATTTTTTTTGTATTTTTTCCTGCGTGCAGTTTTATTTGTTTTTCCTATCGAAGTGGATTTTTCTACAGAATTTTGCCAGAAACAATCCTTTTGTTGCCGTGGGTTCTTTTGCGTGCGCTAAGTGCATGCTGCACACGAGACCTCGGTTTGTCGTCTCATCCGAATGACTAGCGTCCAGACCACCACTCAAGGTCCAGTGGAGGGGGAGAAATTATCGGCGGCTGAGCCATGATTCGAACCTGCGTGCTCAGATTCTCTCGTTTCCTAGGCGGACGCGTTACCTCTAGGCCATCACTCCACTTTTTTTTTGGTGCTTTTGTTGTTGTTGTTTTTCATTTTGTTCCATATCTTACCTATTTTGGAGTGATGGCCTAGAGGTAATGCTTCTGCCTAGGAAGCTAGAGAATCTGAGCGCGCTGGTTCGAATCATGGCTCAGCCGCCGATATTTTCTCCCCCTCCACTGGACCTTGAGTGGTGGTCTAGACGCTAGTCATTCAGATGAGACGATAATTTGAAGTCCCGTATGCAGCATGCACTAAGCGCGCATAAAAGAACCCACAGCAAGAAAAAGATTGTTCCTGGCAAAATTCTGCAGAAAAATCCACTTCAGTAGGAAAAACGAAGAGAACTGCACGCAGGAAAAAATACAAAAAAATGGGTGGCGCTGTAGTGTAGTGACGCGCTCTCCCTGGGGAGAGCAGCCCGAATTTCACACAGAGAAATCTGTTGTGATAAAAAGAAATACAAATACAAATATTTCTTCTTAGTCATGTCTGCCATACTACCAGTGCACACACACAAGACCCTGTTTAAAGCTTATTGATATTAAACACCATTTGTGAATCAGTCTTAAATAAATCAAATCACCTGTGTCAAGCACTGCACAGACATAGGATGGTCAGCAGAGGGTACAAGTGATATCATCATCATGGAAGTCCATTGTGTACAATGAAGAAGTCAGATACTCTGGAGATGAGAACACAGCCAAAATGCAAATGCACAAATGCGGCCACACTCTGGGCAGGCAATAGCAGATGATAGGTCTTGCCTCCTATCTTTTCAGGATTAACGCTTCTCTTCAAACTCCAAAACTCCATTGTAGACAGATAGTCGCTGGGTGCTGCAGTCAGTGGCAAAGGTTTCCCACCCTAGAATGGGAAGCTTTCAGGCAGTCCTTGAAGCGTTCCAGTGGTCTAGTGAAGTTTGTAGCACCAGCAGCCAGCTTGGAGAAGATGAATATCATTGGCAATCATGTGTCTTTCTTTTTAGACATCCCATGGGATCTGGTATTTCATGATGAGTTCTTCAACCCCAGTCATCTTTGCTCTGTGTTGGAAACTCTGGCCTCCCATGCACGTGATAACTAAGAACCAAAATGCACAACACTGCAGAGACGATTGATTTGCAGCATGCTAACATGTGTGAAGACAGATACCACAAGATCAACATTAATTTTGGAAATGTATGCAACAGGCTGGAGATGTTTTAACTGGTCATCCCTGAAGTCACTTTGAAAACAGCTTGATCAGAATGGTGGAATACTTGCAGACTAAATCAACAGTTGTTGTTTTTTTTAATACTGCCTAATAAGTGAAAGTCAAGTGCATGCACAGACTACTTGCATAATGAAAATATGCACATTAAAATTCACAGGTGCGGACAAAAATCGTCCAGCTAAAAAAAACTGAAAACCAAGCCTTCTACAGTAGGGATACATACTACCTCTTCAAAGATCCAGCACTTTACAAGCTGAATATGTTTATCACCTGTGTCAGTGGTCTAGATTTTGCTATCATTGGGAGCACAGGTGACAGACTGTTTTTACTGGCCATGTCAGTAGAGTAAGAGACCATGCAATGATCCTGTCAGCAACACCAAACGTAACAGGTGGAGAAACAACCCTGAAACAACTTTGATTACAGAGTTTGATCAGAACAATTGGAAATGTCCAGCCTTGATTCATATAGGCTTTGAAAACACTGCATAATGATAAATCTCTGATGCATACAGGTGAGAACATTGACTGACTCAGTGAATGAATCAGTTAAAATATAACTTACTGCATTTCCTCTTTACAGAACAACATTTACAGAAACTGAAAAAAACATGGTGCTGCAGCAGCTGGGAAATATCAACAGAGTTATCTCTCTTTCTCTCTCCGTTTTTGGTTGGTTGGTTTTGTGTTGATGATGGGAACAAAGTCTGGCTTTTGTTGTGTTGTTTGTCTTGACTGAATAACAGAGCAGAATCTTTAAAAGTTGATAGCTTTCAAGAAGTGAAATGGTTTTGATTTAGGTCTGGTACAAGCCCGAAAAGTCTCACCGTTTAGAATGGCCTGAATGTGATGTGGCAGAGATAGTTGGGTTTTTAATTTTATGCAAGTTGTATAGGGATTTTTCACCATGTGGTCAATTGCATTACTTATATAAATGTTATTTGTTCTGGGAAGAATCTACAAATTTAAATTGTTCTGGGGAGAAAGATTTAGAATACCATCATGTATTCATGCATGCATGCATGTACTGCACAAACATGCCATACACCTGAGCAAATGTTCTACCAAAACATGAATCTTATTCATGAAATTTTGAGAAGTGCCAGTAAGTAACTTTGCAAGTAGCAGGTCTGAACAGTACAGTATTGGTCAAGGCAGAAATTTAGCTTTCTTCCAATTCAAACCATTCAGATTTATTACTATTTTTATGTTTCATGAACCCATATGGTCCTCTCTCCATGCCTTAATTCATCTTCCTGAGATACTAGATTATTCTGATTGAGTGTGGTCACTCAAAAAAGCTACTAAAGACAGCACCACATTTTCCCATATTCTAGGACTAAATTGTCAGTGCAGTGACAATCGACTTCAAAATGCAAAATAAGAAATCTCCTTTTTATTTTAATTTTAATTTTATTTATTTTTTTTTTAAACCCTAACAGGGAATTCCCATTCAGCATCTTAAATGAAAAAGTTGTGTCAGTCACATTTCTTTAACTGAAAGAAACCACAGCTCCAAATGTCAAGGACTGCAAGAGGCTGAATGAGACTGCATACCCCTTGTTCCAACATTTCATTCTGCCTGTCAAAAACAACTTTAAAAGACATAAGAAGCTGCCATGGTGAATAGGCGGCTTTGGAATCGACGAGAGGTGTGATTTCTCAGTTTATGAACAGCTTCTACCCAGAGTTGCAACACATTCAAATGGAAAGTTTGGGACCACACAGTCAAGGGTCATCCACTTTAGGAATATGTCTTAGGAGTATTTTGTGATGGACGCTACAGGTATTTGTATTTCTCAGGTCTGGTTGGTGCCAGGATTTGGAAAAAAAAGAATGTGTAGAGTACAGCCTTGTCATGCTGTTCCAAACCTACCAATAAAATTGACTTCCATTACAGTGGCAGCATTACTCTTACTCTCATTATCATTAAACATTTAATTGTCCCATTAATCCTGTGGCTTTTTATACCATGTTGTCACGGTTACATCAGTTTTGATTTCCCCTCCATTTCAGTGCATGTGGAGAATTCCTGTCCGAGTTTTTCGTGTCTGCAACTTCATGGAGGACTGTTGTTATATGGATGTGTTGTGGTGGTCTCAAATTGGGTGGGGTGGATAGGGATGGGAGGACTCTTGCTCCATCTGGTTCCATGACAAAGCAGTTATTCAACACTCAAGACTCCTTTTTTTTCTTTTTTCATATCCTCAGCATGATAAAGAATAATCAGTTGGACATTAAAAGAATATGTACATGCATGAAAACCTAATCCTACTCGTTTTCTCCGGCAGGCTACTATCACTTCACTTTTCGCCCTTCCGAGCTAGCCGGTCCCTTGCTGATCTAAGACAGCAGGGCCCCAAAAATAAATTAAAAAAGCCAAAAGTATTGGGGTAAGAGAGGGGGTGGGGAGGAGGAGGGGGGGTAGGGGACCTATTATCTAATTAACTACTGACTGGGGTTCACCCTAGACTTAAAGGTGTCCAAGGTGTCTGCTGCCATAGCTGTTTCAGGCAGGTTGTTCCAGTCACGTATCGTTCCTTTCCTCTCCCTACTACCTTTCATACCATATGCACACAAGGACCTTCAATAGTGTGTCAATAGGTGGTGTCCTGCTGTGTTGAATCAAAACAGGCATTAATGATCGCCATCAAAGTGACTCAGCAGCAAAGGAGTCTCCTGGTGTGGGGCCTTGGAACTGTGTGGAGAGCCAGTGGTAAGACTGCAACAGAAAAAAAGAAAAGAAAAAAGAATAAACAATTCTTCTATTTTCCAACAGTGGTGATATAAGCACATTAACTGATTAAGAAAGAAACAAAGAAACTTTCACTTCCTCCCAGAAGACTTAAACTTGTCATTTCCAAACTACCTTGCATTTATCTTCAAATATGACAGCAGTTAATGTTGCCATTCAGTTCACGCAAAGACCAACAGTTCAAACAACAGGGTGACTGACAATGTCCCATGTGGTCAAACAAAATGTAAGACAGGTCTCTTCATCTTTCAATTGTCAAACATCTTGTGTGCATTGAACATGTTCCTTACATGCCCAGATGTATAGATAAGATACTAAGACAGGCACACACACACAGACACACACACGCACAGACACATACACACACACACACTGTACTCAAAATGTTTGTGTGACTGTCTCCTGAGCATCAAACTGACCTTGAAAACTCCTGTTGCTCCCCACTTCAACAGAGAAAATCACAACCAGAATCATACATGTCCAGGTGTCAGCAATGTGGTGAAATCACACCACAACACCCTGTGTGAATCCACAATCACTTCAGGTCAGTCAGCTATTTTTCAAACCAACATTTTCTGTATTTCTTCACAAAGTTAATTGCTGTAAAGGATATTTTTTTTAAACATGCAAGATCGGATTCACACGAACACACACTAAATAATTATTAAAAAAAAAAAAAAGATAAAAAAGATATAAATGTTCAGAACAAAGGATTAAACTTTTTTCCTTTTTCTTTAAAAATCAAGTACACACTCATGACAAGCTTCTAATTTTGGATATGTAATATTAACTATTATACTAAACACTGATACTGGTAATGACGGTACTGAAACTTAAACAACCGCTTCAGCTACCCTGAACAATTATAAACTTATATGCAACAAAACAAATTTTTGCAATATCAAAGTTATAACTTGCAATCATGATTTACAAGATAATGTTTATGATTATTCTAAAAAAATGCACAATATTCATATTTATACAGATATAGATATATGTTTTTTAAATTGTTATTGTCACCACCATATGGCTTCTCTCTCTCTCTCTCTCTCTCTCTCTCTACTTATCTGATATACATTTACACAAAAGACCTTAAAGCTAAAGCATAAAAGAATGCATGCACATTTGAGACTGAAGAGTCCCATATATGCTGATGCCATCCTTGCACACCCTTTATCAGTGTGTGTGTGTGTGTGTGAGTGAGTGTGTGTGTTTGTTTTCTGGGGTGTGCATGCATGTGTCTCTGAGAGTGACAGAGTGGGGGAAGGGGACATCTGTGTCATACAAATTAAATTTTTTTTTTTAATGTACTTACATTATGTGAGTTACCCTGAACAGCAGCATCTAACCATTAAACATGACTATGCTCATGAATGTGGTTTCACCATTCCATGCCGTCTGTTACAGCTGCATTGAGAACTGGCATTGTTTGCACAGCACTAGTTTCCTGATTTTCTCATTTCTCTTGAATCAAACGCCATTCCCTTTCATTGCACTTTTCCACTGTTACCCCGTGATTTGGGCTGACTGAAAAGACTGCATGATATGGAGTTGATATGATACAGCATTGTGAAATAACAGACTCCACATATATTACCAAACAGTCTTTTTCAACTATAAATGCAGTGTGTAAAAAAAAAAAAAAAAAAAATCGCAGGTTGCAGAATTTAATGGGGAAAAAATCAGTTCACCAATGTGCATCACAGATTACACACCCAGCGCGCGCGCGCGCGCGCATGCAACGTGCACGTGAGGAAGACAGCGAGAAGGGGTCGTAAAGGCTTATGAACGTCAGTCCAGTCGTAATGATTTTGTTCATTGGGTTCTAAAACACACAGAACAGATAAACACTTGAACTTTCACAGTTACATAAACCTGTACACATTAAAAAGCTGTTCAAAAACTCATTTCAACAGTGAGCAGAAAATACGGCCCTGCCTTTTTATTTGCATGTCATGTGACAAAGCGGTCATAAAGCAAGCGGAGTTTGACAGAGTGTTAGGTGTTGCAACGCATTTCCCCGGTTCAGTATTGCAGCCAACAGAAACGGTTTGGTAATTTCTGCCCGCTTTTGTTTTAAAACCCGAGCAGTTTTGTTTCGTGACTTACTGCCAGTGTGCAAATATGTTTGGCTTTCGGGAAAAAGGCACTGAAAGGGAGCTCCTGCTGGTGTTGGAGGTATGGTTGAAGAATGAACTTGTTTCTCGTCGTCCGTATTTTGCATTCATTCACATAATAGTAGATAATATGTCATATTATCGGGTTATATGGGGTATAACAGTCGTAATGTATTGCATTGTTTGCTATAACGCATACCCATATATGATAGAAATAAATGTGCTAACGGAAGGATCCCTAAAAGGCGAGCTTCAATGGCCTCTTTTCGCCCGGCAGCAGACAACTTATAGAAGAAACAACACTTGCAGCGCAAATTTCACGGACTTGGAACCTACAGTCCAAGAAATCTTGTTGAAAGAGATGGGGAAAAGAAAGAACAAGAACAAGGTTTGTTCGCAGAGCCGGATAAACCGCTCAGTACCGCGGAACGTAAACTAGTTAAAAGCGTGGTCCATTATATTTTTACAATTTCAGCGTATTTTTTGTTTTTTCAGTGGTTACGAGTGCCAGTAGCACAAGCAGTTTTAGAAATCGGTGTATTCTTATCGTGCCAATGAAATCTTGCAACAGAAAATGCAGTATCTAGTTTTAACCTTGCGACTGTCGGAGCACTTTCAGTATTGGACGTTGTCGGACGACATTGTCTCACGTGAAACAAAATACGCCTTTGTCGTGACGAAAACAAGCACGCCTTGCCAGGCCGGAGGAACTTTATTGTTGAGATAAAGAAGACTGCTGGTCTGGGCTTGCTTCTTTGGTTATTTAGTTTAGTTTGTCTCCTATTTTCTCCTTTTTGCTGCTACTACAATTTGCTACACTGCACACTGGGAAACTCTTAAGAAAAATGGGGGGAAATCATCTTTTTATCATGTTTTAATCAGTCATATCAACTAAATGTTTGAAAATAACCAAATCTTTATCACTGCTGCATATCTGAAACATACATTTGAAAAAAGGCATTTTTTGTTGAATACAGAATAGTCTTTTATTGTTTTATTCTGTAATGCTGAACATAAGAAAACATGCTGCATGTGGATGCATGATGATAGTCCTGTTCCACTGTGACCATCAGAACAGCAGAGGAGGTAACTGCTGTCCCAACTATCTGGGCTAGAATTTGATTATAGTGGAGAGTGGCTGGCCCAAATTACATCCCCACTGTCTCGGTCAAGAAGGTTTTACTTTTAGGACAGTCAGCGTTCGGATGGTTCCCAAAGGCCAACTAGCCCACAGGGCTGCAGCACAAAGACTGTAAGAGCCAGTGCAGTTTTTCCTCGCAAGTTTGAGTCATGGTCCATTACAAAAGACAAAGCAGAAAATGAGATTTCCCACTGCAGTGGAAAAACTATTGAATGATTGATAATACAGCTCTCACTGGCCCAACTGAAAAAGTGTAATTGTAAACTTTAGTCAGTCTGCGATATGATTATAACTTAAACTGAGTGTTGGGCTAATATGGAAGTACATATTATGTTAACACAGCATTAGCACCCATGTGTCTTACGATGTGTCTAATTCAATTACATCAACACAATCTTGATGACAACGACGTCAGAATCACAAATTAAATCAAGGGATTAATATGGCAAATTGGATAGTTGTTGGAAAATATTGTTAAATCTAGATCCAGTGTTTGAAATTTGAAATAAATCAGTTCATTACTTATACAGCCTCCATGACAGCGCATGCACATGGTATATCCACACACAGAGTCTGTCATCTTACTTAGCTAATCGGCTTGTTGATAGACACCTAATTGTTTAACTGAGTAATGAAATCTATGAATATTTGATTTCAATATTAAGTTATATATTTTCTTAGATACTAAATAGTGTTTGAATTGAATGGTGTATATTAGTCATTGCAAATCACAAATGAAATAGTGTAACAAGTTGCACCTGCAATTCTGCTGTTCCATTAAATTGGTGATTTATAACCATTTTTTTTATTTTAGCTGGTTGGGCAGCCATTGTCTATTTTCAGGAATTTATGTATGATGGTTATGTTCATGTTTCCATCGAACACCAATGGATTGAAGCATTTCAGATGTGCATCTTTGATCTTGTGCATAATTTGTTTAATTGTATTTATAATGCCTGTGTAGACAAAGGGTATTTCAGCACTAGTAGGTATGTGCATATGTTACTAATGATATTGATTTAAATGATCTTGGGCTCACAAATATAGATCTCCATCCGTGCAAACTCAGCAGGGTAGACATAATTCCAAATGCCTGGCCATAGTGCCTATGTTCAGTTGAAGACTTGAACATAAATTGCATACAGTGATCAAGGAACACTAACCCACATTTGCAGACAATACTTTCCTTTCCTATATATTCTGCTCTGTCTCTTTCTTCCTATCTTTCCTTTGCTTCCTCAGTTTCTTTTTCTTCATCCCCTAGAATTCCTTTTATTTTGTAATAATGTAATTTGTAATGAATGAATAATATATGAAGGCTTTCTTTCAATATTTGGACTTACTTTATTTAACTTGAGCATTTCCTTTTCCCTTCTCATCCCCATACCTCTCTCTCTCTCTTTCTCTCTTTGCCTCTCTAGTCACTCTACCTCATCCAGGTTCCAACACATTACACTGAGAACATGGTTTATACTATTTGGTTGGTTGACACACCAAGTCCTACTCTCTCCTTGCAATAAAGGCTTTCTTTCAATACATGGACTCTTTATATTTGAAGCATTGCCCAATTTTCCTTCTCACCAGAATAGTTGGAATAACCCCCCCTCCCCCTTCTCTCTCTCTCTCTCTGCTTTCGTAAAGCAGACGAGAGATGGCAAATACGCTGAATGTCAGGGTTGCTTCCGATCTGACTCAACGCCAGAATCAAATTCTTAGAGAGGAAAGAGAAGCTGGGAAGAAGGCATACTTCTGGAAAGGTCGGCTGTACTACAACAAGTACAACAACAACCGATCACCCCATCGACGCAATCTCCACAGAGACCACAGAGAAAGACCCACACATGCACGTCCTGGTAGACATATGACCAGGAACTCAGCTCCTGATGACCGCACGCAGACGAACGACGGGACGCTGCAAACAACAGTTCTGCCCGCGATATCCCACCTCACTACTTTCCTCAAAACCATGAAACAATGGAACAAAATGTCACGAACGGTAACTCTCCCTCGATGTTTGACATGCACGCCTTCCCAACACTCCCAGGTCATGACGCATGATTACATTCCAATCTGCCCATCTATCTTTTGTCTTTTTCTTCTTCTTTCTGTCTCTCTCTCTCTCTCTCTCTCTCTCTCTCTCTCTCTGTGCGTCTTACTCTGTCCTCTCTCTCTTTTCTACCCTTTGTTTGCTTTACATATATTGGCGCTGTTCTTTATAATGGATGTTAACACGGAAGCCCCCCCCCCCCCGCCCCGCCCCCCTCCTTACCCCTGTTGTCATGGGCAGAAAGGCCTAAACAATAAACCATTCAGACTTCAGACTCTCTCTCTCTCTCTCTCTCAGCCTCTGTAGTCCCTCTCCCTCATCCAACACATTACAGAACAAGGTTTAGAGTCTGAAAACTTTGACATTTTGCTTTACCTTGCAGCTTGCTTTGTCATTCTTTGCTCTGTTAAGAATAGCATTCTTAGATCTTTAAAAGAGGAAACTTAAACAGTAATTTACAATTCTTATTTGTGACTAAGTGACTTAAAACGATGTGCAGCATCTACATGTTTACACAGGGAGATGAAAAGTCCATTTATTTTGAACAAATTCACAAAAGAATTAAACTGGATGCTGACTCATAGATGTCTGTTACATTGATTGTTGTGATAGATTTCAAATTCTATCTGCAGTGTTTTGATGATTTTCTATTTGGGGTGACAATTTTAAGGTGTTGATGTGCAGGGAGGAGATGGTGGAGGGAAGAAACTTCAGCTGGCCATTCCAGTGCCAGATGATCGACCAAACTGGGACTACAGTGAGAGACATGAGGTGAGTGCTGTGGAAAGTGTGTGTGTGTGTGTGTGTACACAGGTGTGTGACTCCCTGACTGTAAGGTTTCTACATAGGATTTTGCAGGTGCTGTATGTACTTTGTGTTCATTTCTTTGTTAATGGGTAATGTTAACGGATAGTATTCTTGTTTCACCAGTTTAAGTTATAGTTACACTTTCTTGGTTGCTTTCAGTGGTGGTGATATATGTGAATTTAACTTGACAAAGAATGTGATTTTTTTTTTTTTTTGATTAATAAATAGAATTGAAACAGTATTGATGTATATTCAAATATTGTCTGGAGTACTGAAAAAACACAGGCTGTTTAACTTCGCATCTGATTACAGTGAATATTTTTTATGTATCATTGTATAGAGTGTATAGCAAATTGAAATTTCTGTTTCTGCAGGTAATGATGTCTGTCACCATGGAGTACATACCAGAGAACTTTGAAAAAGAGTATCTTGCTGTCATCTGTCCAGTCGCCAAGAGGAGAATTGTTGTATCTTATCTTGTGAGTCGATGCTTGACTTCCGTGTGTGTACAAACTGACAAAATCAGTCTCTCTCTCTCTCTCTCTCTCTCTCTCTCTCTCTCTCTGTGTATGTGTGTGTGTGTGTCTCCCTGTATATATATATATAATAACCCTGTTCAGTTGTCTCAGTGTCTGTATGTGTGTCCGTCAAGATTAACTTACACGTTTTCTCAGCAACCCCAAGTAGCTTGGAAACTATGCCAGGCAGGATGCTTAATGTTGATAATGTCTATGTAGCCATCGGTGTCATGAAGAAATTGGCCCTCAGCTGAAGATCATAAACCTCAATAAATGTTTCAGAATGATTTTGTTACTAGATGTTTTTTCAGAGTTTTAATATTTTCTGCATTGGTAATGAGTTTTTTCATACACCACTATTATACTGGTGCTTTTCTTTCTTTACTTTTTTTCCTTTTCCTTTTTATTTCCCTTTGGTATAGAATCAGTAAATCTGGAAGTAGGTTAAAAAAAATCAAAACATTATGCTAAATGCACATTCATTTTGATGTTTGATTTTGATTTGAAATGACATCTTCAAGCTGCAGGCTGAATGACTTTCTTTGTACTGGTTGTGCTATCAGGGCTGGACATGCAGTTACAACAAACTTCTGAACATGGACAGAAAGTTTCAGTCAGCTCTGCCTGGAGGCAATGTGAAATCTGTTCAAGTCATCAAAAGCAATGGTAAGTAGAATTTGGGTTTCTCTTGTCTGGGTCATTTTTCTCCTTCTCTTTAAGGCTTTCTCATTTTGCACTGGTAATTCAAACACAAAAACAAACTATGCATATGAGCAAACAAGCACACCTGTGTGTGAAAGTATTTACTGTTAGATTTTCATGCGTACACATATTCTAATTGGATTTCCAGGGTAGGTGTAATATACAAGAAACTTGAATTACTTTCTTAACGGTGAACACTAAACTGATTAGAAGTATCTTGTGTTTCCACAATTTTTTTTTTTTCAGTGTGGGTGTTTTGTGGTGGTGAACTGATTAATCATGTGCAAGGAGTTGTATACTATGTATCGTATGCATTCTTTTGTGCATCCTACCACAGATGTCAAGTTATGCATTGGTATTCATAGGTGATATGGCATCCTAAGTTGAAATGTGCCCCATGGTGACCATGAGCATGCACTATTTAATTAATACAAATGGATTTTTGGGGTCTGGGAATCAATAAACCTTTACTTGGTAATGACTTATCTTTGGAGAAAGTGGTTTTGAACAAATAGTTTAAATTAATCAAAACATGAACATCGCCATCAGTTTACCATTTATATTCACCATTTCATGATTAACTCTTGATAATGGTCATAGATTAGTTTTAATCTAGATGTTGGCCATATTTTAACAATCTTTTCCATACTTCAGATCATGTCTCAGTGAATAGCCAAAACATCCAGTGATTATTGTGTTAAACAATGCTTTTCAGAAAAAAAAGAAACGATACATATCATACATGTGAACAAAATTGGACAGCAGTTAAGATTTTTCCCATTTATAAACTGCTGAAAGCATTCAAATAACACAAATTAAGCAATGATCAGATCATTGTATTTTCTCTGTGTGTGTGTGTGGTTGTTTTTTTTTGGTTTTTTTTTTCTCCAAATTTATGTGAATTACTGGTACTGTGTTTCAGACATGTGTATACTTGATTGCCTGCATCTGAAGGCAGAGAGAACCTTCTACATTCTGGACTTGATGCATTGGAAGCAGCTGCCTTACTACCAGTCTGATGTAAGTGCACAGAGGTCTTTCTTGATTAATGGCTATTTGTGCACAATTCTGCAAAGATGTACTTGTTGTTGAACTGCAACTGCAAAAGCCAAGGCCTACGCTGTTTTGCATGAATGCGGATATATTATGAATCATATCCCTGTCCTTAAATAATGATAAAAAAAAATAATGAGATGAATTTAACTGTGTGACGTGTCTCAATAAGCTGAGAATCTTTGGCAAAACTTTGATACAGTTGTGGGTGAAATAACTGTTCAAATATGATGATAATTGTTTTTTTGAGAACTTGTCAACAAACATGATGAAACAGTCAGGTGAGGTGGAGGCATTGGACTGGATTCTGTGTTCATAACAGTTAACGTTGGTTTTTGTAAATGAAACTTTTAAACCTGTGTTGGTTACCTTGTCCTTGAGATTGAAAAATTTTCCTTGCAGACCGATGCTTATTGCACTTAGAGTAATGAGCTGTCCTTTTTTGTCTTTTTTTTTTTCCTTGTAAGCCAATTCCATTTCCAGTATCAAGCACAGCTACTATAATTTGCCAACAGAGCCAGCACACTGGCTGTAGCCTGAGTTTGATACAGGAAAAAAAAGTTAGCCAGGCAATGGAGTTGAAGGACACCTCCCCTCATAGGTCTTGTGATTCATTTATTCCGTTTGTGCTTTCCTTTGAAAAAGTTGTGGAGAGGTTACTTGTCATTGTGACATTTGTCTCATGGTAACTGTATTGGTTTGGTCCATTTACAGACAGAGTTCAGATTTCACTGGCTGAACCAGATCGAAAGTGAAATGGATCTGACCACCATCCACCCTGAAAATGAGGTAAGCAGTCCTCGTCCACTTTTGCTGTGGAAATTTACATGCAGGAGTTGTACAGGTTTTTAAAGTTGTGAAGAATTTGTAAAAAGTATTTCATTGTTTTTTTTATAGTACCATACCTTATATATAAAAAAAAGAAGAAAAAAAAGTAAAAAGTATTTGTTTTTTATAGTACCATACCTTTCTTATATTTAAAAAAAGACTTTTTGTGTGTGTGTGTGTGTGTGTGTGAAAGGCTTTAATTCTTGCTCTCCATTATTGGAACATATTTTTTATTTTTGTCAGTGAGAAAACACAGCAGGACAATCAGAATTTGATTGTGAAAGAACATAACAATAAAACAGATTTAAAAAAAAAAAAAAAAAAAAGACAAAAAAAAAAGACCTGAACCTGAAAGGAATTTTCTGATTGAAATTGTGGTTCCCATCTGTGTGGCAATGATTTATTCAGTTCCAAAGGACATAAACTGGAATTTAAAAGAAGTGTTTTTGAAATGGGTTTCTGCTCTTTTAAAAAACACAATTCTCAGCTTTGATGTTTTAAAGGTTTTTAAAGTTATAATACCTGTATGTTGAGTGTCTGTGTAGCAACATCATTGTTTTGGTAGCATTTGGATTCGTATCAAAAACAAAAAAAAGTGTAACATAGCATATCAGTCTGAAGGACTGATGTTTCTGTCAAATGAACCATTGTAAAGAAATGTGTGTGTTGACTGTGTCACATTAAGAACTAGTGTTTCTGTCAAATTAACCATCACAAAGAAATGTATGTATTACCTTACTTCAGGTCAGTGCATTCTTTCATATGATAATGTTCTACTGATAGCTATATTGGGATCTTGTTCTTTTTTTTTTCCAAGATTTGGATCTATCTTGTTCTTTGCTTTGGAATGTACCTCCAGGTAGTTCAGTTCCAGGTTTCCTGAAAGAAAGAAATATTAACATGATTTTTAAATTTTACATGGACTGAACAAGACAAATATTTATTTTATGGATGAATTGGTCTTTTTATTTTGTTTTAATTCATCTTGTAACATTTTATTTTTTTTTGACTGATTTTAACTCACTCCGGACGAAAGGCCGTGATCTGGGCCCAACTCTTTACAGCTATTTCAGATGAAGGGCCCCAATGGAGGCCTTAGATAATTTTTAATTTTTGGAGTGGCACCTAATTTCCATAATGATGCTATGAGCTAAGAATATCTTAACTGACCTTTCCATTCTGCACTGTGACCAGTAAATGCAATGTGCGTTGATGTGCTTGCGAGTTGGAGAGTTATTTTTGAGGTGACTGGTTCATGTGAACAGCGCATGTCAACAATGGTGTCTGACCCAGTTTTGTCCCAGTCACAAGGCAGACAACAGAATTAGACAAAGGGGCCCTATGGTGGCTATATAACATTCTGAATTTAATCTGTTTCAAACTCTTTGTTTACAAGTCATCAATCAATACATGCAAATTTCAAACAAAAAATATGGATACTTTTGTCATCTCACTGCATGATAGCATAAGAAGGGAAGAACTTTTATATTTTGTCCCCAACTAACTCATTATGTTACAGATCAGTTTGGAAGTTTTCAGTTAAAAAATCGAACATTTGTTTTTTGGTGATTTTATTTCTTACCTGTACATCAAATGGGTTGTCTGTGAGGAAAGTCAGGGGAGCTAACTGGTAGTACGAAGTGAGCCATTTGAACTAATGGGTTGTCAGCCTTGAAAAGGCAGGTTTTAATTTGGTAGGGAGATAAGCAACCTGATTTGATTTTGATCCAGCCTTTGAAAATGCTGCAGTTATTTTGATTCATCATTTTTGATAACTGTTACTATGTTAGGCAGCCTGGTAACTAAGACTACCTGCATGCATGTGCACACATTTCCAGCTTAATACATTGCTTATTCATAGAATGAGAACAGTTTTCTATTCAAAAGGATTCAATTTTGATTGGCAGACTGCTGACATGTACTGTAAAGCAATGATGTTTTATTTGATAACAGTACAAGTTCAAAAACATGCCGAGGGTACACTGTAACCAGAAGGATTTGTATGAGGCACTGGACAAGACCACATTCAAGGTGAGTGTGATATGTGGTAGTTTTGGAGTGTGCAATATTTATGATCAGGGTTAGTGGACTTGTGCGTCTGCATGTGTCACTGTCTCTCACTCTGCATATACTATTCATCCTCCAGATTGTGTTCACAGGTTTGTGAATTGTTTTGCGTGTGCATGATTTCATTGGTGTCTGTGCATGGTTTAATTGGTTTCTGTGTGCATGGTGTAAACATTGTGTATAGACAAAAGTGGATGAAATGTTTTTCTTACAAGTCTCTTTTGTGTGTGCAGTTTTCTGGTGTGGTTTTTTTTGGGTTTTTTTTACCATTGTTGGGCTTTTCTTGCTGTAAACTAAATGATTTATGTGATAGGTATTCATTCTTTCCCTCACTGTCAAGGCCTATGTGCGTTGGGTTATGCAGCTGGTTAGCAGCTGTGGTGTAGTGTATATGGATTTGTCCTAACACAGTGGTTCCTCCTTGAGTAACAAAACTAAATTGATATCTCCCTCTCTTTTGTATTGTCTGTCTCTTTCTGTCTCTCTTTTTTTCTTTTCTTGTTATTTTTTTCTCTCTCTCTGCCAGTGTCATTGTTCACTGAAATTGAAAAAAAAAAAAAAAATGAAGATTACAAATTGATGAGAGTGTATAAGATAATGATAATGAGGCTATGTTATTTTTATTAGCTCTGAAGAAATGGAACACATATGGAATAATGAGCAGATAAGGTTTACAAGTGAACACTATCAGTTACACTAGTTTATCTGACACTTTCATAGGCATGGCGTTAAGAGTTTAGACAAGTTGATTTGAAATTTATTTGAGTTTTTGTTTTGCATTTCAGACAAATTTGTTGCACAAATTAAAATATTGGGTTTAAATTTGCATTAACAGAAACTGATCGACACTGGCTGATTAAACAAGGTGAGTCTGTGTAATGACCCTGTTTCGGCTGTCTTCTTTTCACATTATTTGTACTTGCATGATATAAGCTATATATATTTATATGAAAATTCTAAAGTAACAACATGTTCTTGTATGCACATATGTGAGTGTGAAAACTATTATACAATCTTGGGTGGTGGTTTTTCTTTTCCAGGTACAATATCCTCTATATTTAGCATAATTATGAATATGGGTATGGCCTTCCGTGAAGTGACTAAGCTCATAAGGGTAGGCTACAGTGTTGCAATAAACCTTTCATACATATTTTTTTTAATAATGGAATTTTTATCATTGAATAAAAACACTTTTAAGGTACTATACTTACATGTGGATAATCTCATGGCATGATATAAGATTTTCTTAGAAAAATACAAAATTTTGAAAGTATCAAGGGCACAGTGACTGGATCCCTTCTAAAAGATAGGAAGTAAATCTTACCATTCTTTGTACTTTGGGGAATACTTTATTTGATCCAGAACTTGCATATCAACATTGTGATTGTTGGAAGTAACATAAAATTAACTTTGAAAAATAACATTACTATAGTATAGATCTACTCTTCACATCCACATCTGTGATGTAAATCAAGCGAACTTCATTGATCTGTTTTCTTTGATAACAAGCAAAAACATGCACTGTATAACGCTATTAAAAGTACTAAGTATTTGTGACTGAATTATGTGTCGATGAAGACATTAAATGAGCAGTTAGAGTAAGTTTGTGGTATTGACAAAAGGCGATTGAAATTTATTTCCCATGTCTGTGAGCTCTTAAAAGAGGAAGGATGCTCTATAAATGTACATTATTATTATTATCATTGATTTCAAACCGACATTGAGAGTGATTTGACGGATGGAATCAGTCATTTTAAAACAGACACAGATACTTGGTAGATCTAATTGATCTTTATTTATCTTTCCTCCTGCATGATGCATGTGAGCTATGAAAGCTTAGCTGCTTGTGAACTTTAAGAAATACTGTGTCAATATTATTAGTGAAAGTAGGTGGTTTTGTCACTGCAGCCAGACCTTCAGCCTGCAGTGTGGGTGATGATGTTAATACTGTCAGTAGTATAACAGATAAGTCAAAGCACAACCAGCAAAGCTTACAACCATGCTCTAAATTAGTAACTTGTCAATGAACTGGCTGCAATTTAGAACTTAGAAGTATTCCACCAGGTTGATACTGTTCTCGTTGATAGCAGTTGTCATTTTTGTAATTGTACATGCGTAAGGGTCAACATGTTTGTGTCACTGTAGCACGCCTCCAGACTGCAGTGTGTGATGGTTTTTAAAAAAATACTGTCAGTAGTATAAGGGTTAGCATTTTTGCGTCACTGCAGCAGGCCTCCAGACTGCAGAGTGGGTGATGGTGCTAAAGAATACTGTCAATACATGTAGTTTTAGGGTCAGCATGTTTGTATCAGTGTAGCAGGCCTACCGACTGCAGTGTGGGTGGTGCTAAAAAGTACTGTCAATACATGTAGTTTTAGGGTCAGCATGTTTGTATCAGTGTAGCAGGCCTACCGACTGCAGTGTGGGTGGTGCTAAAGAATACTGTCAATACATGTAGTTTTAGGGTCAGCATGTTTGTATCAATGTAGCAGGCCTCCTGACAGCAGTGTGGGTGGTGCTAAAAAGTACTGTCAATACATGTAGTTTTAGGGTCAGCATGTTTGTATCAATGTAGCAGGCCTCCAGACTGCAGTGTGGGTGATGGTGCTAAAGAATACTGTCTATACATGTAGTTTTAGGGTCAGCATGTTTGTATCAATGTAGCAGGCCTCCTGACAGCAGTGTGGGTGGTGCTAAAAAATACTGTCTATACATGTAGTTTTAGTGTCAGCATGTTTGTATCAATGTAGCAGGCCTCCAGACTGCAGTGTGGGTGGTGCTAAAAAATACTGTCAGTAGTGTAACCCTTTCTACCCCACAGCTACATGCCTGCTAACACATGGACCAGCACTACATGAGACCACTGCAGAAAAAACCGGGTGGTTCACAAAAACGGCGAAAATTGATGGAGAATTGTTGATTTAATTGGTCAGACAAAGCTTTGTTGTCGTGCTTCTGGAATCAGTAAATGGCTCAGTTTAGAATGCCATCTGTACCAAACAAGAATAAACGAAATTAGAATAGTGTGTTGATACAAGAATACCTGTACCTGGTCCACAGGTGAAGTAATTGTGTTGGAGTTAACTCGCGCATGGAGTTGAATGAGGTAAGAGTCAACATATTTATGTCAGTGTAGCAGGCCTCCAGACTGCAGTGTGAGTGATGGTGTTGCAGGTGGACGGGATCCTCTTCTTCCAGGTGTATGGCAACTATGTTCCTGGCACCTCCACCAGCGTGCTGTGGCTGCCCCCGGAAGACATAGAGAAAGTGCTGGGCTGGAAGCCTCCCCAGCATGTCCTGCCCGTCAAGAAGAAGGGCGCCCCTGCAGCAGAGGCCAAGCCCAACACTGCTGAGGCTGCAGCATAAACAGTATCATTTGCCACCTTAAGACTGGTTTCCTTCAGGTCCAGGGATGATTCCTGAAAATGGAACACACATTTGTGTTGTATGGTGTTCACAGGAGATGTGACTGTGTGCTATGGTGATGCAAGTCATTTTGGGGGGTGTTGTTTGGATGCGCCCCAAAACTGTGAGTGAATGGGTTGATGAAAGGATGTGTTGAATGTGGAGATGAATTGGAATGGCTGGTTGATGGTATCAAAATGACTTAAGATCATGATTTTTTTTTTGTTTGTTTGTTTTTATTTTATTTGTTGTTCTGTTCAGTCACCGTGGTTGGTTGGTTGGTTTTCTTCTTCAAGAAAAATAATTATTATTTAGATAAGCAGGGTTAGCACTGCAGACTGTCACAGCGAATAACTTCTTAGTCCTATATATGTGTTTTTTGCAGGGAGTAACCATTTTAAAATGTTTTATTTTATGTGGTATTGCTGCCGTGGAAATACTTTTAGTGGATATAACTTCAGAGATGGGTAATTCTTGAGAAAGGACTTTAAAAAAAAAAAAAAAAAAAAAAAAAAAAAAAATTACGCTTGTTATGCATTTGCATTGGGGCTATTCATCTTTCTTTTGGTGCTTTTAGAGTTATAGAATGAACATCTGTCTTGAGAATTATTTGGATGGTATTTGCTTTCAGTTCTCATGGGCTTTTCAGTCTCCATCTCATCTTGTGTTCTTGACACTGAAGAGCTAGGTCCAGGAACATGAAAAGTTGATGCCTCAGTAGGTCTGTGTAAAATCATCTCTCTCACAGCTTAGGGAGGTGCTGCTCCTGCTTCACTGTCAGCATGGTCTGCCCAAAGTCTGAATTGTTTCATCTGAAATATTTCTCATCAAAGAACTTGTTGTTGTGATCTGCCTTGTCCTGTGTCCCACTTTCGCTCCCATTGCCATGAATTACTCCATGCTCACTATCCAATTGAAAAGTATGTCTTGTTCAGGGAAGGCATTTTAGATTTCACACATAGTGTGTGTGTGTGGCAGAATTTGATCTTGAAAGCAACTTTTACTTTTTTTGTTTGTGACCTTACCTTTCAAGGTACGAGTACAGAATTTCAGGGCATTTTGCATGCAGAGAACAAGTTGTACAGCTGGAAACTGGCATGGTTGCTGAAAGTCAGAACAGTGCTTTTCAAATCCAGTACTTTTTCTTTTATGGCAAATGTTTTTCTTTCTTTCTTTTTTTTTTTTCCTGAATATTGATAGCTGAAGTAAACTTGCATCAACATAACTCATGTGGTTTGTTCATTTATCTCTCAGTGTGTAGTAATTTTCAGTGTTTAAGACCTTGAAAAATATTTGTCATACTTCCATCAAAAGAAACAATGCTGGGCATTTGACTGGCTCAAGCAGTTGCAGGTAGGTCTTGTTACATTTACAGTTTATGCAGTACTAAGATCGACCTTGGCACTCTGCCAGTCAGGACGATTTGTTCTGCCTTCTGTGGACAACCAGTTAACTCTGTGTGTGACAGCAAGGATACTGGCCAAACAGAGTTATGAGAAGGATCCCGACCCCCCCACGCCCCTCTTTTGCTGCGTTGGTTGAAGGTGGCTGCCACATTTGTTGTTGTTGTTGTTCATATTGTGTTGTGCTGTCAACAGGTTTCTGGGTTAGTTTTGGACAGTTTGTGTCATTGCTATTTTCCCCATGGACAAATTAAAATACAGAAAATGTTTGGTGTTTTAACCTTTTCTGCTGTTCTGTGCTGGTGTAACTCTTGTTCAACCTTGCATATTGTCACGTGATTTTGAAACAAGATATGCCCAATGTTGTTGACACTGTATTGTGAGTGCGACCAGTTCTACACTGTTTCAGCTACCAATGCCCGAGGACAATTCTGATACACTTTCACACATATGTTAAAAAAACAGTCATAGTAGAAAGTTATATTTCACTATGTATGCAATGCAACCCATGGAGCACTTTTTCAGCATCTTTATTATCACATACTTCTGACAAATCAACAAAGGATGAAAATATCACTTCAGTTAGTCATTCCACTATTCAAAATATACCTTCTAATGAAATATAAAACAAGAACAGCAGTTCAGTGATTTCCCTGCCTCTCTGCCCCATGTCAGTGAACACTGTTCAGTGTGTGACCACTGATGGAAGGAAAGACAGAATTTTTTTTTTTTTTTTTTGTAACTATATCATTATCCTCTCACCACAATATTCTGACAGGTGCAATTGCTTAATGGATAGAACGCCGGGCTCTCGATCTGAACAGCCTGAATCAATTCCAGGTTGTACCCGGTGGATTAAGGGTGGAGGGTAAAAAAAATCTCCCAGGTCAACTTGTGCAGACCTGTTAGTGCCTTGATCCCCTTTGTGTGTACATGTAGATATGCACATGCACATTAAAGACAAGCACAGTGGGAGGGAGTGATAGGAGGATGTGGTGGTGGAAGGGGGATAGTGGGGGGGGTGGGGGGGGAGGGACTGCACTTGGTTTGTTTATGGACTGCTCAGTATCCTCCCTTCTCCCAATTCTTCCCCCTCCCCTCTGACATGTCCTTTAACCCAAGCTAGGGGGTGGTGGCTCAGGGGGCTGTTAGGATTACGGAGAGGGGGTTAGGAGTAGGATACAGTTGGTGGGAATGGTTGGAGGTGGTTCAAGGGTTACCATTTAAGGTTTGGTGTTAGGGGAAGAGTCAGAGACGGATAACTGGTCAGGTAACAGAGATGGGGGTTCTAGACTAAGGGAGGAGGGTTGGTGAGGAATAAGGCCATGGTCATCTGTTTTGTGTTATGGTAAGTAGGAGGGCCCTAAACTGACAATAAACCACCTTCACCTACCCCCAACCCTCTTTATCTCTTACCCACACATTGAACCAGTAAACCTACTTGACTTACTTGACTTATTCCTCTTGATTCCGTGGGGAACATAGGGCCGCAACAACACTCCTCCAACGCACCCGGCTCTGGCTGGTCCTCTTCAGTTCGGCCCACGTCATTCCGGCCGCCCTTGTCTCTGCCTCAATGCTTCTCCACCAGGTCTGCTTCGGATGGCCAACTCTCCTTTTCCCCTGTGGGTTCCAATCAAGAGCCTGTCTTGTGATGTTTGTTGCAGGCTTGCGTAGTGTATGGCCTATCCATCCCCATTTCCGTTTCTTGATTTCCGTCTCCAGTGGGGCCTGTTTTGTCATGTTCCAAAGTTCTTCATTGGAGACAACCTCTGGCCATCTGATGTTCAGGATGTTTCTTAGACATCTGTTGGTGAATGTCTGAAGCTTGTGGGTGCTGGTCTTTGTCACTCTCCACGTCTCTGAGCCATAGAGTAGAACCGACTTCACGTTTGTGTTAAAAATCCGGATCTTGTTGCGGATTGAGAGGGCTGTCAATCTCCAGATTGGTCGAAGGGTGTTGAAGGCGTGTCTTGCTTTGTTGCAGTAAACCTACAGTTAAACCTTTTCATAACACTTTTTTCTTCCAAGGTTCATACACATTTTTCAGATTTTTTTTCTGACAACTTTCGTCTATTAAAAATGACCCAGGTTTGTAACAGCTAAATTTTGGATTTCTGAGCTCTAAATTACTGATATATAAGTGATTCTGAAAGGATATTTCTTACTGAAATTATGGTTATCATATGTAACATATGATGATGCAAGACCATAACGTGGCGCTAAAAAAACCCAAACAAACCCACCATGCCTTTCATCCTGGTTCCTGACATTTTGATTATTGGCCTCTGGTTTTTAAATTAAAAGGTATCTTGATTTTTGTTTTAATTTTGTGAATCAAAACCTGTATTAACCCTGTCCTCTGAACTACATCAGTATGGCAGGGGAACCTGTCAAGGCTGACAGGACTGAATGGGTTAACCTAACATTTTGAGTGACTGCTCTTAACCAAATCATACAGCAGAACTCCACCCCCATGATCCATCTCCCACTTCAACCTCTGGCTTCCCATACACATGACTCCTGCCTGAGGGGTGGTCTGCATGCTAGTCTTGAACAGGACACAATCTGGCCAAGTCCCTGTCAGATACACTGAACACGTGAATGAGGGTGTCAGACACACTAAGCACATAAGTAACAAGTACTCCTGGCATGCAAGAGACAAAGGCCTTCATGACATCTCTTTCACAGGAATCTGCTTCATACACAACAGGATTTGTGGAACATAAAGAACACTATTAACACAAAAACACATCCTCAAAAGGAAGGGGACTTCACTGGTATTGGGCTGGTCAGCCAAGTGTGTCTTTAAGGAGGAAAAAACTCACTGAATCCTGCTGGCCTCGTTTGTTCTGATTGTGTGTGCACACATTATTCAGTATTTTGCTTGCCTGTATGTCCATGGTAAACTTGGCATCTTATTAGCAGCAACAGTCTTTATAAAACAAAATACTGACTCTTTACAAGATGAACTAGGAACTCTTATGCCCCAGTAAGACTTAGTATTTTATTGTTTCCTTTGAAGAGTAGACTGAAATGTATCATGGAACAATCTTTTTTTCTTTTTTGAATATATAAAGACATGGGAAGGCTCTGCCTGAACTCTAAATATACAAAGCATTGTGTTCTGGCCAAAACTGATCAAAATACTATGTTGAATGTACTGAAACATCCATTTTATACTTCCACGTAGCATATTGGAATTTACAATATGCAGTGTTGCCAACTCAAACACTGACCCCTGACCTTTACTCTTAAATAACAAATTTGATGAAGATTGTTTACAAGACCCCTCTCAGTGCACACATAGAAACTTTTTTTTTTTTTTTTTTTACAATCAATATATATTGTGACCTTGACCTTTAATCTTTGATTTTGATTTTCTCCAAGGACCATGTTGCACCCATGAACAATCACAGTACAGAGTTGCAAAATTGGTGGATGCAAGACATGGTCTATCAAGTTTCTAATATGTTGCCAGATAATTACCTTGACCTAATATGTTGCCAAATAATTACCTTGACCTTTCTCCCATCTTACCCTAAATGAGATCAAAGATCCTTTTCATACCTACCATCCTACCAGATTTAGTTGCTATGCTGCTTGCAGCCAACAAAATGCAACATTAAAGTTTACCATGGACACACAAAGACACTGGGGTGGTTACATCGACTTAATTTTAGTATGTGTTTAAAAAAAAAAAGGGGGAAAAAAAGAAAAATAACATTTCTACATTGTTAAATGAAGCAGTCCTTTCTTTGGTCAGTATTGAAATAATTGAAACGGGTCCTATCAAGATCAGATCCTTTTTCTTTGGAACACTGGGAATTAATTCCACTGAGCAAAAACACTAAAGGGTTATAATACAGAAGTGCAGATATAAAACAGTCTATGATTTTGCTACCACCAAAAAAAAAAAAAAAAAAAAAAAAAAAAATGTTTAGCTCCAACTTTTGGACTTCACCATTTCCCCCTAAAACTGAATTTAGTCAGAACCAAGATGCATAAACAAATCAGTGATACACCTCTTGTTTTTCTGTTGCCATGGTTACAGGTAAATCACTAAACCAACTCTCAACTAACTATTCACCTAGAGGCATGTTTGAAGATTGACTGCAAGACCAGTACACCAAAATAGTGATCTTGACTGTCAGTACAGATCATGCTGTCGCCATTCATAACTACCACTGTACAAAGTTGGGTTCATCTACCACTTGCAGAAAATGCAAGTTCACCAGGGTAAAGGATGTGTGGGAGGGAGACCATTATTTATCATTGTTGCTCATCAGCGCAGCCAACATACAGGACCACATCAGAACTGAAAACACTGTCAGTATCATTATCAATCCCTAAAACTGATAGAACCTGAAAAAAAAGGAGGAAAAAACACACAAAGGAAAATTAAGCACAAGTACAGTAATATTCATGCCTTCGACACTGACCATTCCATCAATATTTCAGCACAGAATAAAAAATAAAAATGAATTTAATTCAATACCTGAACACAAATGTAATTATACCTAGTACACAAAACTAACAATAACGACGGGCATACAGAACCAAAAAATTTCAATGGGCAACTCGCACATCCTTGACATAAAAACAAATAGAATACAGCACAGTAAGAATACCTAATAGTAATAACCAAGTCCAGAAAAAAAGACAAAAAATATTCAAGGCTTTCTTTCAGAAAAAAAAAAAAAAAAAATCGGGAGAATGGACCAGTTGTTGACACATACTTGACTGACACAAGTTTAGAAAAAAAAAAGTGGAACTGCACAGCAGCAGTACATTCTGCTCAAGAATACCAGCCCACCCTTCGCCTGCCCCTCCCCTCAAAGGATGATGCTGTGCTGTTTACAGTCAATGCACAAATTCACTTGATTAAAAAAAAAAAAACCTGTTGTAAAGGATTTTAAGTCATTCTATGTCTGTCATCACACACAATACCACAAGTGACAAATGTCACGTCTGTCCCACTGAAGACATCCAGAGCTTTGCCTGTATGTGTGAAGATGAACGGCCAGGCGACTGCTTTGATGCACTGACTGCAACGACAAGGAAATAATGGAGAACTTTAGCAAAGCCCCCCTGGGAGTGTGTGCAACTGTTGTCTGACTGACTACACTTCTGCCTGTCCACTGCAACGTGCTGCTCCTTGTAGGGCCTCACGCCCGTGTTGACAAGGTGCACCGGACACAGCAGTCTTATGCAGCGTCTTCTCAGGAGTCACATGTGTTACTGTAAAACTTTGTTTTGTAAAAAAAACACCAAAAAAACCCCAAACCCCCCACGCCCAAAAAAAACCCATGGCTTATATGCTTGTTGATCACAAGGCTGTGTTAAATGTTCAGCAGTTATTTCCATGTTCTGTTTCTGTCCAACAACCCTTTGTGTTTTCACCCACCCTAGAGCTTCCCTACACCCCTTAAAGAAACAAAGTAACACAAGTTGATCATTGTGGCAACTAACAGTATTTGATGGAACCCTGTGTTTCGTACCCCTGATGGCAGAAACAGAACATCATCCAATATCAATAACAGAAATGTCTCTGCTATCCTTTCGCACACTAAACATTTGTAACTCAATTTTGCAAACACTGCTGCCCGTTTCAAAGCAATGTTTTGTCAATTGCTTCGATCAAACATTTCAGCTAAACTTATCAAAGTGATGCAAACAGCTGAATATAAACAAATCTATGCATTCACAACTTCCTTCACACCCACACCCCTTCCCAAATTCTATTACTGCTTAAATTTCAACCAACATTGTGTGGCTGCCTTATACTTAACAGTACATCTGTTTAAAATGTTATGTTCTTTTTTTTTAACCATCAAATACTTTAAAAAATATTTCCTGTCAGCACAAATTAAGTGAATACAAATTTAATCCTATTTTAACATTTCACTGAAACAGTGACTCAAATTTGCTCCACTGACGAGTATATACATCCACGAAACGTACATCCACAAAAACCTATCCACTCAGCAGCAAGTGCAGTCTCTCCTCTTTCTGTCGCTCACACTGGAGCATCCACATATAACTGCTCCATTGTTACCTGGCCAATGTTATCCTATAAATGATGCAGGGGAAATGGTGTAGGGGTAGGGGGTGAGTGATGGAAGCAATCATGTTATTTTCTAACCAAGTGGGTGAGGCAACAGATGGTAACACAATGCCATGAATGGTTCAATGCACTCCCACTTCTATCAACTCACATTTAAAAAAAAAAAAAAAAGTAACCACAACAAACAAGTCAGTTTGAAAAAAAAATAAAAAGAGGGACCACAAAGCTGTTATTTTAGTGGAATAAAACATTTCTAACTCTAGAGTATAAATATAATTATTTTACAACAGACAAAAAAGTTAACAGGTTATATACCTTTCTCTACTTCCTGTAATAGTTTGGCAACTTCATCGTAATAAATGTGATCTATGAATCACAAAATAACTGGAACAGGATGAGGTGTCTAAAAAAAAGAACCCCCCAAAAACAAGTTTCCATTGTTTAGCAACATCTGTACACATGTATCACTGATCTCAGTGTTTGTCCTTTCCTTGTCTGGAAATCTCACAACTCATTCCCTTCCCTTTGGAGATTTTTTTAAACACACGAACTTACAACAACAACAATTAATAAAAAATATAAAAAAAAAGAAGAAAAAAAGGATAAGATAAAGCCAATCCGGCACCAGTTTCATACATTGTTTACAGCCATGCTGAGTCTTCCTGGAGGGAAAAATTATCAGATCACATGTTTCATGATTGAGCAGGTAACAAAACAGATTGTCAGTGTAACACAGAAGCCTTGCCCAAGACTTCTCACTCCAAGGCGTCAGAAGACAACTGTCCTTCACATTCTGGGGACACTTATTTCCTGCTTGCTTCATGTCACGACGCACAACTTTGGAAGTGACTGTCGCACACATTTCCAGATACTTCACTTCTGCAAGAAAAGTCAAGTGGTTTCATTCCCAAAGACATGTCGCTGTGAAGTCTCCTTGTTACCATTGCAGCTTCTGCTCATGAAGTGGTCACGCCCAGTGTCTGCTACAAGCTTCGTCTCTGGAGCTTCAGAGAAAGACAGTTCCACAGGCATGGTGCAAAAGTCCAACACACACTGTGGATCATTCTTTTTGAGGATCACCTTCAGCAACAGTCCTTGGAGGAAACAAACGGTAGTCCGAACAGGTAAAATGTGCATGCTATTTGTGATATATATATGAGGTGTATTCAAAAAGTATCCGACCTTTGTTCATAAAAACTACTCGTACCCAGATACAACAAACTTACACTAATCTCCTTCAAAGTAGTCCCCTTGGGCTGCCACACGCTTCACCCGTTTCTGACACGGTCGGAAGCAGCGCAGGAACGCTTTTGGGATGGCATGCAGCTGGTCTGTCGCATTCTGCATGATGTCTTCTCTGGACTGAAATCTGGTCCCTTTCAGGGACATTTTCAGCTGTGGGAACAGCCAGAAGTCACACAGAGCCATGTCGGGAGAGTAGGGAGCCTGATGAAGCACAGGTGTGTTGTGACCAGGAAACTCTGTATCAAATATGAAGAATGGGTGGGTGTGTTATTGTGATGGAGCTGCCAATTGTCCGCTGCCCACAGGTCCCACCGTTTGCGTTGCACAGCATCACGAAGGTGACGCAGAACCTCTTCGTGTGGTGTGTACTTGTGATAAACCACGCCACTGGAGTCGAAGAAGATGGTCAGCATGACTTCGACATTGCTGTGGACCTACCTGGCTTTTTTTGGCCTCAGGGATGTTGGATGCTTCCATTGTGATGACTGCAACTTGGTTTCTGGGTTGTACCCATAAACCCAGGACTCATCGCCAGTGATCACTGTATTGAGGAAGTTGGGATCACTGTTCAGTCTCCAGCATGTCCTGTGCGACCTCTAAACGGAGCTGTTTCTGCTCAATCATTTGCAGCTTTGGTATGAACTTCACTGAGATTCTCCTCAAGCCCAAATCCTCCTGCATAATGGAATGAACGGATCCCACCTCATCTGCAAGATCTCTGATCATGATTCGACGATCCTGCATCACCAGGATCCTCAACTGGTCAACGACAATGTCATTTCAGGATGTTGAGGGCCTACCAGAACGTGCCCATTCCTTCCTTCATCCCCAAAGGCATGTTCAATCTTGCAGATTGGGAACAGCCAACCTTGACAAAATAGGATGCAGTAGTGTGGTTCAAGTTTTTCAGTCATTTTGTCAAAAACGAAAATCCGGCAGCGCTCACTTATACTTCCTCACTCATGGACAGCTTCTGCTGGTGGGAAAAAATTCACGCATGTGCATTAGGGTCGCCTACATACCAAACCACGCCTCCCTAGCTTCATTTGTTTACGCACAAAAAATTAAGGTTGGATACTTTTTGAACACACCTCTATATATAGACACACACACACACACATATATATATATATATATATATCCTGCCGCGCATCACAGCACTGAATGTTCTCTTCACTTCTCTGACAACCGGTGTGTCTTGACACTAACAATGCACAGTGCTTGATGCTGCTTTCCACATTCTTAAGTCTGAACATCGTTGCATTATGATTGCAAAAACGTAGTGTTGGTTCATTATGGCTTCTTTCAAAACAAATTTTTTTTTTTTTTAAGTAACTGATTATTAGCTGCTACATCTTACCAACACTGGTGAGTCTACTTGTACATCATCACTGAAGTTACTCGAAATCTGCAGGTAGAAACTGATATAGGTCAATGCTATAAACTGCCAACTAGACTGGCCAGACAGACTGCTGAACTGATTTTCTCACTTGCCAGTTGTCAACAATCATGATTCATAGACACTTTATGAATATCGTTAACTGCTAATGTAATGAACCTTCATGTGGACATCATTATTTACACCAGCTGACATGTTTTGATAACTGAAATGAACCAACATGCTACACTACATGCAGTAACAACCAAAAAAATTTCTGTTCATTTCAATCAGAGGTGCATCATCAAACAGAGGAAACATTTTCAGTCAGCTCCAGTCATAGTGCTTCTGTCAATATGTGAAAATGTGAGTCCTATTTCTCCTGTTTTCTAACTTTATTTCCATTTATACTCACGCATATGCATTCCTGTGTGTTTTTATGTAGTTTTTGTGTGTGTGTGTGTGTGAATTCAGCAAACTTCTTTTTTGTCTTAAAGTGTCACTCATAAAGGAATGACTTTCCAGTTCTTTTTGCACCTTGTTCAAAGGGCTGTATGTCGACTCCACAAACTGGCCACAACGGAGCGCCAAATTTGGGTGAGCTGATATGGTATTGCCAGAACACAACAAATAATTACTTGGTATAAGCAGTAGGCAATATAAGAAGTATGGTAATGCAGAGTATCATCTGAAATTTCCCATTCGCTGATTTTGTCATGAAAACCATTCTCTGGAAGCATCTTCTATATCTTGAAGACATGACTTCTCACGGATCACCACAGTTACCAGCCACTGAATACTACTGTCACTTGGCAGTATCAGCCAGTTGCCGTATCAATGAATGTCCATGTTCTTGCAGAACCGTTTCTCACTCCACTGGAGAAAATTTTCTATCCTTAAGTATCCTCTTCCATTTCCCAAACAGAATATACCCTTTTTTCACAGGTCAGCTCTATTCCGGTACCTGTTTCACACTCCATCTTCATACTATCAATGGAGTCTGGAATCGTGTGCGAGTACAGCCATAAGCTTGTCAGATGGGCAACCTTCACTGCAAAGGACATCATGAGATCAATCGTTGAAAACACTTTACCATGTGGTTATCGTGATATTCTCTGAAAACTTTTTTGCTTTGTTTTTTGTTTAAAAAAGTGGTATCACTTGATTATCCCTGTTGTGTTACAGAAATCACACTGTAACTTCACACCATACCAAGCCCACACAAGACCAATCTTGAACTGTTTCAGTTTTAGTTTCAAGGAGGCATCAGTGTGTGGACTGATCACTATACACTACAGCACACCTGCTTTAAAATATATAACGATGTAAAACAAAACAGCAGGTGCCAGACCTACACAACAGACCCAATCAGGTTTTGAAGGCCTATTTCAAACATAAAAAAATGAAGTAAAACAAACAAAACATATAACATCAAAAATACCATTACATCTAAATAAAATAAACCACATGAATTACTAAAATAGAAAAAAAAAGTGCATAAGACAAATAAAATTAAAAAAAGAAAGAAAAATGGAGCTAACTAAGTTTAAACTTGCACACACACACACACACACACACACACACACGCACCTGCACACAAAGACACAAAGGCATTCACACATAGTACATGCACAAACCTATCGTCTCACAGAGACCAAGGCCCCCGCCCTTGACATTCACACACACACAACCTTCAGTCATGCCATGAAAATTCACAACTTGATAATTCTCTGCTCACCACAACACTGACAAAAAAACACAGTCCTGTATGTCACTGGACAGCACCAGCTAACTCCCCAACACAACGCATCATCATCCACAGTCAGTTCACGCTGATCGCACTCACACCAAGGTGACAGACACCACTGCCACCTCATCGACAGCTCAACAAAGGAAACTCCAATGATATCAACCCTCCCGTTTTAAATCCACCACCCCCCTTTCCTGAAAAGTGGGCTGACAACATTTCAGCCCTTGATCTTTTGCCCACAACGCATGTGGGTTATCACATATTTAGTGTCCACACACTCTCCATGGGATCAAGTTATCCCATACTCGTGTGTGTGTGTGTGTGTGTGTCTGTGTGTATGACTCTGTGTGTGTGTGTGTGTGTGTGTGTCTGTGTCTGTGTGAATGACTCTATGTGTGTGTGTGTGTGTGTGTGTGTGTGTGTACATGTGTGTGTGTAAATGTGTGTGTGTGTGTGTGTGCTGTTTGTGTCATCCCACACACCATCCAGGAACCAACTCTCCAGGGGTGCACAGAGCTAGCCACTTGTCTCTTCACTGCGACACCAATGTTCAAGATGTGGAGACAGGTCCTGGGCTGGGTGTGGAGTCTTCGCCCAGTTCCTTCCACCGCTGATAGTTGGTCTGCAGATAGTTCATCAGATCTGGGATGTCGCAGTAATCTGAAACAACCAGCAGCAGATATAATCACACACTGTTTCATCTTATCACTTACCTTTTTTTTTTCTTTTCTTAACATCTTATCACTTACCTTTTTTTTGTACACTATATCAATACACACAGCAGACAAAAAATAAAAAAGAAATCCACTGTAAAATTATTTTTTTCAGCATGTTCTTTAGAAAAGTTGTAGATGGATGCAAGAAACTGGAAAAGTCTAAATACCACTATTAAACACCCGTATGCTTATGTTTCTATGGAAAATGTGACATGGTAAGCTATATCTTCTTGTAATTTTACCAATGAACAGTGTACTTGAAAGATTAGGAATATCAGAAAACCAGCCAGGCACAGCACAGCACATACTGCCCACAAGTTTCAGGTTCACTCCTCGCACACTGCCTGATTTCACAGACTCTGCCTGATTTCACAGACACTGCCTGATTTCACAGACACTGCCTGCTTCCTGACCAGTGAGCCAGGGACTGTTGGGAAGACAGGATCACACAGCACAAGGACGGTCATCAAAAGACTTCCTCAAAATGCTAACACTGCTTCAAGAATGACAAAAACTGTATTCAACTGCCTGCAATCCAACCTCGGGTATGTTTGCTCATGTTTGTTTAAAGCCCTCCCATGCATTATGTGATCAAAGAATGCAGGCTGGTATGGGACGTTACCCCCAATGTATCTGAAAAAAGGGTTGTTTCCCTTAATGTCCAGTTGTGGAATTTCAAAACTTGGGAGTTTTGAGGACCCTCTGATCAACAGACTGACAGTCAGTGTGCAGAACTTGACCTCAAAGCTTAGAGCCCTCTGATCAACAGACTGACAGTCAGTGTGCAGAACTTGACCTCAAAGCTTAGAGCCCTCTGATCAACAGACTGACAGTCAGTGTGCAGAACTTGACCCCAAAGCTTAGAGCCCTCTGATCAACAGACTGACAGTCAGTGTGCAGAACTTGACCTCAAAGCTTAGAGCCCTCTGATCAACAGACTGACATTCAGTGTGCACAACTTGACCTCCAAGCTTAGAGCCCTCTGATCAACAGACTGACATTCAGTGTGCACAACTTGACCTCCAAGCTTAGAGCCCTCTGATCAACAGACTGACATTCAGTGTGCACAACTTGACCTCAAAGCTTAGAGCCCTCTGATCAACAGACTGACATTCAGTGTGCACAACTTGACCCCAAAGCTTAGAGCCCTCTGATCAACAGACTGACATTCAGTGTGCACAACTTGACCTCAAAGCTTAGAGCCCTCTGATCAACAGACTGACATTCAGTGTGCACAACTTGACCTCCAAGCTTAGAGCCCTCTGATCAACAGACTGACATTCAGTGTGCAGAACTTGACCTCCAAGCTTAGAGCCCTCTGATCAACAGTGACATTCAGTGTGCACAACTTGACCTCAAAGCTTAGAGCCCTCTGATCAACAGACTGACAGGTCAGTGTGCAGAACTTGACCTCAAAGCTTAGAGCCCTCTGATCAACAGACTGACATTCAGTGTGCAGAACTTGACCTCCAAGCTTAGAGCCCTCTGATCAACAGACTGACATTCAGTGTGCACAACTTGACCTCAAAGCTTAGAGCCCTCTGATCAACAGACTGACATTCAGTGTGCACAACTTGACCTCAAAGCTTAGAGCCCTCTGATCAACAGACTGACATTCAGTGTGCACAACTTGACCTCAAAGCTTAGAGCCCTCTGATCAACAGACTGACATTCAGTGTGCACAACTTGACCTCAAAGCTTAGAGCCCTCTGATCAACAGACTGACATTCAGTGTGCACAACTTGACCTCAAAGCTTAGAGCCCTCTGATCAACAGACTGACATTCAGTGTGCACAACTTGACCTCAAAGCTTAGAGCCCTCTGATCAACAGACTGACATTCAGTGTGCACAACTTGACCTCAAAGCTTAGAGCCCTCTGATCAACAGACTGACATTCAGTGTGCACAACTTGACCCCAAAGCTTAGAGCCCTCTGATCAACAGACTGACATTCAGTGTGCACAACTTGACCTCAAAGCTTAGAGCCCTCTGATCAACAGACTGACATTCAGTGTGCACAACTTGACCTCCAAGCTTAGAGCCCTCTGATCAACAGACTGACATTCAGTGTGCACAACTTGACCTCAAAGCTTAGAGCCCTCTGATCAACAGACTGACATTCAGTGTGCACAACTTGACCTCAAAGCTTAGAGCCCTCTGATCAACAGACTGACAGTCAGTGTGCAGAACTTGACCTCCAAGCTTAGAGCCCTCTGATCAACAGACTGACATTCAGTGTGCACAACTTGACCTCCAAGCTTAGAGCCCTCTGATCAACAGACTGACATTCAGTGTGCACAACTTGACCTCAAAGCTTAGAGCCCTCTGATCAACAGACTGACATTCAGTGTGCACAACTTGACCTCAAAGCTTAGAGCCCTCTGATCAACAGACTGACATTCAGTGTGCACAACTTGACCTCAAAGCTTAGAGCCCTCTGATCAACAGACTGACATTCAGTGTGCACAACTTGACCTCAAAGCTTAGAGCCCTCTGATCAACAGACTGACATTCAGTGTGCACAACTTGACCTCCAAGCTTAGAGCCCTCTGATCAACAGACTGACATTCAGTGTGCACAACTTGACCTCAAAGCTTAGAGCCCTCTGATCAACAGACTGACATTCAGTGTGCACAACTTGACCTCAAAGCTTAGAGCCCTCTGATCAACAGACTGACATTCAGTGTGCACAACTTGACCTCCAAGCTTAGAGCCCTCTGATCAACAGACTGACATTCAGTGTGCACAACTTGACCTCAAAGCTTAGAGCCCTCTGATCAACAGACTGACATTCAGTGTGCACAACTTGACCTCCAAGCTTAGAGCCCTCTGATCAACAGACTGACAGTCAGTGTGCACAACTTGACCTCCAAGCTTAGAGCCCTCTGATCAACAGACTGACATTCAGTGTGCACAACTTGACCTCCAAGCTTAGAGCCCTCTGATCAACAGACTGACATTCAGTGTGCACAACTTGACCTCAAAGCTTAGAGCTAACAGGCAGCACACAACATGCACATTCTATCTCACATCTGCAATGAAGCAAAGAAGAAACATATTCACAATTAATTTTGTTCCCTAATGCATTATACTCGGCATTTATATCTCCATCGTAGCACTGGTTGTATTCAATGGCTCAATTTCAAATCTGCAAATCACACAATTTTCTTTGTTTAATCAACCTTTCCAAAAGCAAACACTCACAGTCCCACGCGTCAAACATGTTGTTGATGAAGACATCGATGAAGGCAGTCTGAGATTTGGGGATGGAACACGTCTTGCGATCAAACACCGGCATCACCACAGGTAGTCCTCGCTGCTTCTCCTCGTCCGTCTGTCACACAACACTTCCCACGGTCACACATCAACTACAGTCTGCAACCACGCAGTCCAATTAATTCAATTCAATTCAATTCTATTCAAAATACTTTATTATCTGCTTCAACCAAAAACAGAAAATTTTCTTTAGGCTCACTTAAAATAAACTGAAATGCCCGTCAGCAAAAAAAACAACAACCAAACAACCCCCCCCCCAAAAAAAAAACAACTGACACACCCTTCACTTATCACCATGTACACATCAATTATCATGTAAAAAGAAAAACATGTGGGTAAGATACTATTACATTCAGAGTGTAACAACTGTGTGTGTTGCGTGTGTGCCCGTGCGTGTGCATGCATTGTTTTGTGTGTGCGCACGCGCGCGTGCATATGTGTACATTTCAACCATTATAAAAAGGAGAATATTCAGTAAGATAATAATAACATTTAAAAAGACAAATGCTCATCAACAGATAAAACCAAAAAAAACAAAAACGAATGAGCAGTTGGCACACCCTTCCTTGATCACAGCATACATATTAACTATCATGTTAAAAGAAAACATTTAGGTAAGAAAACAAAAATTACATTTTAAGATAAAGTGAAACACACTCATCAATGATATAATAGGAAAATATTCAGTAAGATAATTATAACATTTAAGAACATGAAATCACAGTTGAAGGGTCAACACCGCCACCAAGACTAAAAGCATGTAAAACTCCTTTCACGCCCCTCTGCGGCAAAACAATAACACTGAGCACACGCTCTCTCTCTCTCACACACACACACACACACACGCACACCCACACACGCACACCCACACACGCACGCACCCACACACTTACAGGAAATTCTTTTTTTTCTAATCATGTGAATAAATCACTTTTATAACTCTCTCTCTCTCCTCTAACACAATCACGAACTGTGCAACAGCAAGTGCACATTTGTACACTCACGAGTTGAGTGTCAAAGCAAACTGGATGGCAATGAATTCTAAACCTGTGTTACAGTGAAACCTAAACCATGTACTCCTACTGAACCCCCAAAGTGCACTGTGGGATTTGTCAGCCCATGGTAAGCTCTCCCCCACAGTTCAATGTGCTGTCAGCTCATTGCAAAGACTTAGCCACACAGACAAGAGTCATCTACTCCACAGATGAGTTGCTTATACTTTCTGATTGACAAGGTGTCTGCATCTCACAGATCTTTTTTTTTTTTTTTTTTTTTTTTTTGCTGCTCCGTTATCTGCACAGTTTCAGCAGCATTACTCCCATGCCGCTCATTCCGAGCCCCCCATCCCCACCCCCCAATACACAGCCACACCTGGGTTCCTCTGTCACAGTCCAAGTGCTGACAGTCCACAGGAAACCATCAATGTTAGGTCTCCAGGAGGCCACACACAAGAGGAGACCCTGCACTGCTGCTGAGTCACTTTGGTGGTTTTCAGTGGTGCCTGTTCTGATTTAAGGTACTTAGGACACCACCTACCAAGCCCCCTACTGATGACATTGATACCTTAGTTGCAGAGCCAGACTGAGCTGGCATCTGCCCCAGACTGGAGACCTGTCACCATGTCCCTTCAGTGACAATGGCCCATGATTCTGCCCACACTGAAGGCCTCAACAAGACTCACCCCAAGCACACAAGTGGAGGGGTATTGCAACTAAGGTCACCATGAGAGCAGGGCATGAAAGGCCACATAATTTGGAGCTTTTTTTAAAATTTATATTATTGCATCTTTGGGTGTGTTCCTCTTATTTCCTGACCAACACTGCAAGTATCTGTATCTCTCGCGCCTGGTTGATGCCAGGATATCTTTATGACACAAAGCGTAAAGTACAGCCTTGTCACATAGTCCCCAACCTGAATGGACCTCAACAGCAGCAGCATCATCATCATCATCGTCGTCGTCATCCTCCTCCTCTTCCATCATCATCAATATCAAGAAAAGTCCCTAATCATGTGGCCTTTCATGCCCTGCTCTCATGGTGACCTGTTCTGATACTCCTCTTCAGTGTTTGGGGTGAGCCTTGTAACAGTCTTCAGTGGCAGCGGATTCATGGCGGACTGTCATTGGAGGGACGTGGTGGTGGTCTCCAATCGGGGGGAGACCCCCACTCAAGTCTGGCTCCACAACTAAGCCATCATTGTTGTCAGTAGGGGGCTCAGTAGGTGGTGTCCTATGTATGTTAAATCAGAAAAGCACTTGCAAACACTACCGAAGTGACTCAGCAGCAGAGCAGGGTCTACTTCTGGTGTGTGGCCCCCTGGCAACCTAACACTGACAGTTCCCTGCCGACTGCTGAAGATTGGGGATCTGTGACAGACAAACCTGGGTGTGGCCGGGGATGGGGCACTCAGAATGGGCGGCATGGTAGTAATGCCACTGATACAGTGCAGATCTGATGATGGGGCAGCAAAAAAAAAAAAAAAAAAATCTCCCTGACAGCATCACCATCAACCTCCCCACAAGGTGACTGCCCTCCCACTCCATTTCCCTCCACTGTGGTCATGCATGTGGTGAGTTCACGCCAGTCCTTTGGGTCAGCATGTTTGTGGGGACTGTTGTTAGCAGCTGGGGAGTCACTCTGGCTCAAAACTGCAACTCAATCACTGTCATCAGTACAGACCTCAGTACTCAGTAGTGTCCTGCATGGGAAGAATCAGAACAGACAACACTGAACACCACCACCCAAGTGACTGAGCAGAAGTGCAGGGTCTGCTCTGTCCTGTGACTGCATACAACCTAACACTGATCCCTCCTGGATTTCTGGCACTGGGACAGAACAAGCTTTGCTGTGACAAGGTACAAGGGGGGGGCGGGGGGGGGGGGGTTTGAGATGAGTGGCACTGGGTCAACACCATTTCTATGGCAGGAAGACAGGGGCAGGGGTGTGTGCGTGCGTGCGTGTGTGTGTGTGTGTGTGTGTGCACAGGATGTATAGCCAGATAGCTCAGAAGACCAATCAATATTGGTGTACCTGTGAGCAGTACTCCTCTGCGATGCGCTCAGCCCAGGCCTTACACAGCTTCCAGGGCCGCACAGGGTTGGAGACGTCGGCACACTTGATCAGCATGCGTTTGATGAGGGTGCGGTGCTCGGGTGTGGACAGGTGTTTTATCCTGTCCGGCGAGACGCTTGTGCTGGTCTGCCACACATATCACCAGCCACACTTTAATCATCACAGGTTACATCTGTGAAGAGAGAAGTTGTGTAGTCTTTGCCATGGAATGCTTTACATCCCAGGTGGCCATTCAAGCTGAATCAGGGCTATGGAAGCAAGAGCAAAAACTACCACCTCTAGACCCACACAGTGATATCAAAGTGTAAGTAAACAATTTATCACCAGCTTTAACAATCTGAACAGTTTGCAAAGGAACTGAGAGGGCTGACATGGCCTTGTCCTCCCTGATAAAACAAAACAAAGTCTTGGGAGGAAAGAGAAAGAGGAGGGATGAAGGGGAACCAGAAGGAAAGAGACACATCGTTTTACATCACTGCACTGAACTGAACAGGAAAGAGACATAATTTTACATCACTGCACTGAACTGAACAGGAAAGACACATAGTTTTACATCACTGCACTGAACTGAACAGGAAAGACACATAGTTTTACATCACTGCACTAAACTGAACAGGAAAGAGACACATCGTTTTACATCACTGCACTGAACTGAACAGGAAAGACACATAGTTTTACATCACTGCACTGAACTGAACAGGAAAGAGACACATCGTTTTACATCACTGCACTGAACTGAACAGGAAAGACACATAGTTTTACATCACTGCACTGAACTGAACAGGAAAGAGACACATCGTTTTACATCACTGCACTGAATTGAACAGGAAAGAGACACACAGTTTTACATCACTGCACTGAACTGAACAGGAAAGAGACACATCGTTTTACATCACTGCACTGAACTGAACAGGAAAAAGACACACAGTTTTACATCACTGCACTGAACTGAACAGGAAAGAGACACATCGTTTTACATCACTGCACTGAACTGAACAGGAAAGAGACACACAGTTTTACATCACTGCACTGAACTGAACAGGAAAGAGACACATAGTTTTACATCACTGCACTGAACTGAACAGGAAAGAGACACATCGTTTTACATCACTGCACTGAACTGAACAGGAAAGAGACACACAGTTTTACATCACTGCACTGAACAGAACAGGAAAGAGACACATAGTTTTACATCACTGCACTGAACTGAACAGGAAAGAGACACACAGTTTTACATCACTGCACTGAACTGAACCAATCAACAAACTGAGCAAGTAGAATCGTGTGCCAAAGTTTCTTCTGTTGTTTTTGTTTTTTGTTTTGTTTTGTTTTGTTTTGATGAAAAGACAATGCAGCAACATGACACAAAGTCTGAAGCAGTCAGAGCCTTGTCACAGAATCTAAAAAAAAAAAAAAAGAAAAAAAAAAAAAAAAAAAAAGGATAATCTCACACAGTTTTAATGTTGCTGAACCTGCAGAATCAGTTTCAACAGAACACCTTTGACTCCCAAAGGTTAACACATTTTCTTCACAGCTGACACAAAGTTACACCCACTGAATAATCAGTGCCCAAGCTTTCAAAATTACATCTTTTACAATTACTGTGATACATTTCATAAACACAATGGTTATGCCAGCTGTCATTATTCCTTGTGTAAATTCTTTGAATGGCAAAGTTGGTACTTTGAACATAACAAAGTTAATTCAAAAACAATTTCAACAACAATGCTAGAATAACAAGAATAATGAAACATCATGCATTTCTTGATTCATGTGTATTAAGTTAACTGCCTTTCTTGATTCATGTGTATAAAGTTAACATGTGTATAAAGTTAACTGCCTTTCTTGATTCATGTGTATAAAGTTAACTGCCTTTCGATTGATTCATGTGTATAAAGTTAACTGCCTTTCTTGATTCATGTGTATAAAGTTAACATGTGTATAAAGTTAACTGCCTTTCTTGATTCATGTGTATAAAGTTAACTGCCTTTTGATTGATTCATGTGTATAAAGTTAACTGCCTTTCTTGATTCATGTGTATAAAGTTAACTGCCTTTCTTGATTCATGTGTATAAAGTTAACTGCCTTTCGATTGATTCATGTGTATAAAGTTAACTGCCTTTCGACTGATTCATGTGTATAAAGTTAACTGCCTTTCTTGATTATGTGAATAAAGTTAACTGCCTTTCGATTGATTCATGTGTATAAAGTTAACTGCCTTTCGACTGATTCATGTGTATAAAGTTAACTGCCTTTCGATTGATTCATGTGTATAAAGTTAACTGCCTTTCTTGAAACAACTGGGTAGCGTTCCACAAGATGGGGATGCTATTCACAGATACTGAAGTCTGCAATAGACAGGCTTAGACAGATCAACACTTGAGCACAGACAAGACACAAAAGCCAAACTGTTCCACACACACACACACACACACACACACGCAGACCAACCTCAGCACCAGAGCCCTCCGTGTCGTACTTGAGGACGGACTTGTTGACAGAGTTGACAAACTTGTTGAGGTGCTCAAAGTGCTGCTTCATTTCGGTGGCCAGCACCATGTCCACAATGGACACTCTCAGGCTGAAGTAGTCCTCCCTGCACACCAGTCTTCTTCTTCTTCTTCTGCGTTCACTTGTATGCACACGAGTGGGCTTTTACGTGTATGACCGTTTTTACCCCGCCATGTAGGCAGCCATACTCCGTTTTCGGGGATGTGCATGCTGGGTATGTTCTTGTTTCCATAACCCACCGAACGCGGACATGGATTACAGGATCTTTAACGTGCGTATTTGATCTTCTGCTTGCATATACACACGAAGGGGGTTCAGGCACTAGCAGGTCTGCACATATGTTGACCTGGGAAATCGTAAAAATCTCCACCCTTTACCCACCAGGCGCCGTCACCATGATTCGAACCCGGGACCCTCAGATTGACAGTCCAACACTTTAACCACTCGGCTATTGCGCCCGTCCTGCACACCAGTCAACTCCCTTCATAGCTTTTTTCAACCAACAGTTATCACCCTTTTTCAACCAACAGCTATCACCCTTTCCGAGATGCCAACCCCTGTCAAGTGTTTGTAGGAACAATCAGGAAATTTGGTAGGAACATTCTGAACTTGGTAGGAACACTCGGACTCCGAGCCACATCAGCAGACGTATCTACAAGGCGTACAAACACTTGGGCCTGCATGCAACATGGTGTAGCTGCTACGGTTAAACTGATTGGTCCACTCAATGCTGTTTCAATGTAAACACCCACACGATTAGCTGAGCATCATTGCGCGAGACCCTGGCCTAGTGATCGATAGGAATAGATTGTCTGGGTAATGTTATGACCCAAGGTTGTCATAGCCGAGGGGTGGCAATGGGGACAAGCTCCCATTGTCTATAAAATGCCCCTCACGGCGCGCGTCTCCAACAGCCTCTGACAACTAAGTCCAGCTCCTAGCCTGCTCGTGTGGCTTAGATATAAGCCCGGCGGAACTGCTACTACTGATAGGAGAAGGGGCGAAGGCGGGTCACCTGGCGCCTGAAAACCAGTGCTTTGGGTAGATGGGGTTCATCAGTCTGGGAAGACAGCTCATCTAAGAGAAGGAAAACTCTGATTTCAAACCTCCGCTGCCTTGCGGCCATACCCACTCATAGGAAAGGCTTCGGGAGTCAACCCTGAGGAAAAATCCGGGCAGATGGAGTCCGTTAGCCTCAGCAGGCAGTTCTTCCAAGAGAAGGAAAACTCCCAAGAGAAAACCCGGCCAACTGTAAACCGTTACCAGAACAGGAGATCACCGAAGACGGCGCCACAGTGGCCTCTCTAAGGGGCGTGATCTAGTCAAAACCGGCTGTGCACACACTCTACGACACATGGCTACGCAGACAATGACAGGAAAGCATGTGACCACGCCATGAAGTCGAAAATGAACTTGTTGGAACAATTCTGACATTGGCGTAATGTTGGAACAAACTGTGATCGAGTTTAACAAAATACGGCAAAATCGTAGCCGTTAGCATCTCTGCCCTTTACACAGGCAGCAACGAAAAGAGTCATGTGACTCACCAATTCATCAGAGGGGAAAAGGTTAATCATTTACACTGACAGAACTGCAGAAATAAGAACAGTAACACACTTCAATTTAGTGCAAGCAAGAAAGAAGCTAAAAATTTCAGTACTCTACACAGACAAGATGTACAGCTGCAAAATCTGTCAACACAACCAATTTAAGACCATGACAGGAAATGAAATTATCAGTTCATATTGGGTGCAAATAAAGATTCCACACTTTGGATGTGTGTTCACACATAAACTCCTTTCCATGCCAGTTCACTCTCAATATCCGTCTTTTAATTTTTACCTTGCAACTTCAAAATCACTGATCGATCTTTTTGCTACTTCAGTATGGCATTTTTACTGTGACTGCACCAGTATACCGCTCTCCCTGAAAAGTTTTCTTACCTGCTGAGGTTCTGGAAGATATTGACAGAGTCGTCTTTGTGTGTGAGACGGAATGCCAAGCTTGCATGATGACTCTCCAATACCGCCCTGAAAAAAAAGTAAAATAAAGGTTTTACTTACAAGGCAAGGAAAAGTATACTGCCAATGCAGCTTCTTCACAAGTACTGAAAAGGACTCAAAGACAACACACACACACGCACACACACATGCACACACACACACACACACACACATGCACACGCACACTCGTGCCTTGAAGTGACACATAAGTTGTAGACAAACTTAACTCAATACATCTCTGCTTGAGGTCAAGAACAATTAGACCGTTCTGCTAAGAGTGCAAAAATACAAATGACTCGTGAACAAACAACTGGTTTAAAGCGTACAATATACTTGCATTCCCAAACAATTCTGTTTATTCCTTACTTATTTGTTTTGCAATGTAAGATGGCATCAGATATTCAGCTCTGTACCACCACACCAAAATGACTTGTTAATGACTAAATTTGTTGTGAATAATAATAAAAAAACAAAAACAAACTTGTTATAAATAATAATATGGGTTTAGAAACAGTTCAGGTGACCAAAAGATATTAAAACAGATTTGGGGCAACAGCAGTAACAGCAAAGACAGGTTAGACAGCCTGTGTTCAAATGATTCATAACTTATTATAAAAAAAGTACCTTGCAGACATTTTGTTACAAAAACCACAGGTAAAATGATCAACATTAAAAAAAAAAATCAAGTCCTAATGAACCCCCCTTCTTTGCATATTTACAGATTATTTTCAAAAACTGCTCTAACGCATTTTCAAAGATGCCACTTCAAGTTAACATCAGTATTTTCTGTGTCTACTGTGATTACTGCATGTATACAACTAATCACTACTATATATGGGTAATTTACCTTGAGTCAACATTTAAGCATTTTATCTTCCAAAAAACACAAGTAATTCTTGTGTATTGTTTATGCATTTTTTACCTGGAGAAAATGAAGTATTCTGTATCGATGCAAAATCCATGAAGCCACAACCAACGATTCAGTTTCAAAGACGCCACAACCTGTGATGCATTTTCAAAGACAATGCTACCTACCAGCAATGCATGACAATAAACTGTGCATCAGTGACACATTGCATAAGAACTCACAGGTCAGTTATTGAGACCAGGGTGTAAGCCCTGTATTAGTGAAAAGCTGTCAAAGAACTCACAGGTCATTATAGAGGAGTGCCAAGGGGTATGTCTGATAGACTTGTTCAACTATGACCATCAGCACAGCAGAGGAGGTAACTGCTGTCCGAACTATCTGGGCTACAATTTGATTATAGTGGAGAGTGTTGCCGAAGTTACATCCCCACTCTCTTGGCCAAGAGGGTTTCAGGAAAGTCTGCATTGGGATGGTTCCCAAAGGCCTACTAGCCCCTAAGGCTGCAGCATTAAGAGCCAGTGCAATTTTGCCTCCTAGTTTGAGAGTCATAGTACTTCACAAAAGACTAGGTTGTCAATAATTTCCCATTCCAACCGAGAAACTATTGATAAAACAGCTCTCACTCTGCTGTTGGACCACAGGGGGTGGGGGTGGGGGGGGGGTGGGGGGTAAGCCCTGTATCAGTGAAGAGCTGTCAGAGAACTCACAGGTCATTATAGAGAGGAGGGCCAGGGGGTAAGCCCTGTATCAGTGAAGAGCTGTCAGAGAACTCACAGGTTGTTATAGAGAGGAGGGCCAGGGGGTAAGCTCTGTATCAGTAAAGAGCTGTCAGAGAACTCACAGGTCATTATAGAGAGGAGGGCCAGGGGGTAAGCCCTGTATCAGTGAAGAGCTGTCAGAGAACTCACAGGTCATTATAGAGAGGAGGGCCAGGGGGTAAGCCCTGTATCAGTGAAGAGCTGTCAGAGAACTCACAGGTCATTATAGAGAGGAGGGCCAGGGGGTAAGCCCTGTATCAGTTGTCAAAGAACTCACAGGTCATTATAGAGAGGAGGGCCAGGGGGTAAGCCCTGTATCAGTTGTCAAAGAACTCACAGGTCATTATAGAGGAGGGCCAGGGGGTAAGCCCTGTATCAGTTGTCAAAGAACTCACAGGTCATTATAGAGGAGGGCCAGGGGGTTGCCTTCATTGACCAGGAAGGCGTTGGTGCGCCCCGGGTGATCCACATCGTGCACTGTGGCGGCTATCAGACTGGCCACACGGTCCATTGGTTCAAACACCGTCTGCGTCAACACCACACTCACATTTGGATAACGATGTAACGGTGCAAACAATTGATGCTCCCGTTTCCCAGGCAGAGAGCTTGTGGAGTTTACAGTAAAAAAAAAATGAATACATCTATATAATAAATGCAACTAGTACAAACAAGCACGTGCACATGCAAGCACAAAACACACCTACACATGACGAGCTGAAGTCTAAAAAGCACATTCATCAATAAGATGGTAGATTTGCTCTCTCAAAAGCACATTCGTCAATATGATGGTAGATTTGCTCTCTCAAAAGCACATTCGTCAATATGATGGTAGACTTGCTCTCTTACACACAGATATATATATATATATATATATATAGAGAGAGAGAGAGAGAGAGGGGGAGGAGAGAGAGATATATATATATACACACTTTCCTATCTCAAGTACACCCTCAGGCACATGAGCAAAAACAGCAATGTGCATACATACATACACTCTAAAATACTAACAAGCACACAAACTTACGTAAGCATGCATGCCCAACCTCAAACATTTATGTGACAAGAGGTACATATGAGCAAGAACCACCATTTCCACATCAGATATTCTTGCTCTCAATAAACACAAGAGCTAACATTATCATATTTAGGAATGCTCTCTCTCTCTCTCCAATAGTCCACACAACTTTAATACCACTTCCCTCAACTTTACCCACACAGTCAAAAATTAAAAAAAATAGAGGAAAAAAACCCACAAAAAACCCTCATACAATAACATTAAGAGGAGCACAATCAAGCACAACACACATTTTTACTTGCTTTCTCACACACCACAAACACATGTACCAAAAAATACACACAAATGCTCTCTGACACAGCAGCACATTGACTGATCTTTCATACACTACACCACATCAAATTTTAAAAACAAATAAACAAAAAAAACCAACACACCCTGACACAAACATGTATACTAAAAGGACGCTTGCTCGCTCTCTCATACACACACTCTCCTCGCATAGACCTGAAGACAGAACCCACGAACCCATGCACAGACACAACCCCTCCTGGCCCCCATCACCACAACCCTCCATGCTCACCTAACCCCCTTCACCCACACCCAGCCCAAACCAAACCCCACCTTGGTGGTGTCACACTCCAGGAAGTAGGCCGAGGCATGGAGGACGTCGGCGGCGTGGGTGGAGTTGTGGTAGTGGTTGGCGCTGTGGTAGTTGTCCTCGATGGTGTGCAGCCACTGCACCACCACCCCCTCCTCGATGCCCAGGAACTGGCACACCTCAAAGCGCACAAACGTCTTCAGCCCCAGGTACATCAGTGGCCTGCACACCAAAGTCGCTCACATCCACAGAGCAGGTCAAAGAGGGCACGCAGAAAGATCAAATACACAATTCAGCAATCGCCAAGTGGGTTAAAGCATTGAACTTTCAATCTGAGGGTCGTGAGTTCGAATCTCGGTAACAACGCCTGGTGGGTAAAGATGGAGATTTTTCCAGTCTCCCAGGTCAACATACGTGAAGACCTGCTAGTGCCTGAACCCCCTTTGTGTATATATGTACGCAGAAGATCAAACACGCACATTAAAGACCCTGTAGTGTTTGGTGGGTTATGGAAACCAGAACAAACCCAGCATGCACACCCCTGAAAACAGAGTATGGCTGTCTACTTGGCTGGGTAAATAAACAAAACCATTATAAACATAACATGTTACATTTCTGGGTGTGTACATGTGCGTGCCTGAAATCGGATTGAATGACACAGGAAACGAATGATGAGCATCTAATGGCAGACGCCAGTCGGCTCTACCCAGGTAAGCAACCAGTAGTGCAAATGACCGGGTGTTTGTAAAGCACTTAGAGCCTGGTCTCCGACTGAGGACAGACACTGTCCATATCATCATTCATTCATCACACAGGTACAGTGGTCTGCATATGATGTACGTAACCCATGTGAAAGGCAGCCTCCTGAATGTTGCACAGACACATCAACAGCCTCCAGGCAATGAGGTATGTATGTGAAAGGTAACAATTAACATGCCATGATTTCACACTGAAAAATCTGTTTTCTTTACAGGACTGACGATGGAAACAAGCGCAGGACAGCAATTCTTCCATTATTTTGGAAAGAGAATAAAAACATCTGTCATGACAATAAGCGTAACACTGTGGGGGGTTGGGGGGGGGGGGGGGGGAATTCAATTCCAACAGGGTGATGATATCTGACCTGCCATCTCTCCAAAGCCTTGAAGACAGAGCTTCATCACAGCGGTGGGATTGTGAAGTTTTATTTCGATCTGCCAACAATGGGCTAACATCTGTGTGAAGGTTCAACCATGATGACAAATGGAATTGGCCCAACTCAAATGTGCATGTCCAGTCTTCGTCAGGTCAACATCAACTGCTGTGAAACCACAGCAACAGTATACCGATAACAAACAGACCTACATCTTTTCTTCTGATGACAACAGCTGTCGTAAAGACACACAGACAACAGGCCAGTGCCTTAATTCATTACTGCTTCAACAAATCAGCAAAACATGCACATCAGTTGACAACCCTGACTGGCCGCATGTCAACATGCCACCACCTTTCATCAAAATGCTCAAACACAACAATACAATTATGACAATGGCTCCCCGTTCATGGTATGAACTAGGTAATGCTCAATGTACCAACACCCAAACGTGATAAAGATGCCACATACACATCTGACCAAAACAATCTCTCATGCACGCAGACAAAAATCTTAGGCACTCTTGGCTGTCTTGATTTGAGCAAAACATTTCACCCCCACATCTACATAACCCAAACTACACACACAAAAACAGACAGACGTGCACCCCACTTCCTACCTCTTGTGGGTGGCCTCTTCCAGCTGAATGACGTCAAAGTCCCAAGAGGGCTCGGAGTCCAGGATGTCCTGCAGTTCCTTGGGGATCTGGGACAGTGAGGCCGGCAGGCCACTCACATGCTGGTGCAGATGGGGCTGCACTGTGGGCCGCAGGGGAAACAACCCATCAACATGTCAGTGGAGGGTGGGGGGTGGAGGAGGGGTAATATCTTTGGTTTTCACTAGCATCTATTGTGGTTCGTTTTGTTTTTTTGTTTTATCTGCACTCAAGTCTCACCAGCTCCTTTCAGAGCCTTGCTGAAGGTGTAAAAAAGAAGGACTGATGGGACAGGGAATAAATGTTTTTGCTTGCATTTCTTGTGTGTGTGTGTGTGTGTGTGTGTGTCTGTGTGAGTGTGTGTGGGGGAGCCAAGTATCATTTTAATATTTCTATTCTGATGCTTTTTTGTTGTCATCCTTTTCCCCAAACATTGATCCATCATAGGCACAAGCAAAGACATCCAGATTTAAGTATCTGTTGCCTTCAGGGCTCCACCATTCATTCTCAACATGTGCCTCTGAAGAATTATGTGGCAAGGGAGCCAATCAGCTGTCTCACAGCACAGACAAGACTAGTCACGTTTTTTTTGTGTGTGCTTTTTTCATGAGTCACAAGATTCACATACAAAAATATGCACATACATACAAATGTTAGACTCAAAACTGGCAATACAAGGTCATCTCAAAGAATGTTGACCGCAAATGACTGGATTTTAAACATCAACAGGTTGACAAACTGAGAAAGTAACCAACAAAAGGAGAAGAAGAAGAAGAAAAAAAATACTCACAAGATTTGTGGGTCTGAATATCATGTGCTGAATTTCTCCTGGCCACGTTTTGCTGAAAGAGAGAGATAACCATTCATATATATATACATGTTATAAATGTATTCACAAATCAGCCCCTTCCAACAATCTCTGTGGTTGCCTTCACCTCTACACACCATCTCGCTCTCTACAATCAGCTTCGGACCCACTCAGTTTACGCATACCCAGATTCAAACACTCCACTGTCGGCCACCTTTCTTTCTCTGTCTCTGGGCCTTGCATTTGGAATGAACTTCCTCTTTCGCTTCGTCAGGTCTCCGCACTCAGCTCCTTCTAGTCTGGCCTTAAAACTCACCTCTTCCCAAGATAGCCTCCCTTCCCCCCTCCCCTACCTCTTCCTTTGTCTTCAGTTTCTCAAGTTTAGAGTCATGCATGCATGTGAATGACCGGTGTGAAAGCGCTTTGATTTGTCTCTGCACAAGATTCAGCGCTATGTAAATACTATTATTATCATCATTGTTATCATCATTAGTTGTAGTAGTAGTAGTTTCAGTTCAGTTTCAGTAGCTCAAGGAGGCGGCACTGCGTTCGGACAAATCCATATACGCTACACCACATCTGCCAAGCAGATGCCTGACCAGCAGCGTAACCCAACGCGCTTAGTCAGGCCTTGAGAGTAGTAGTAGTAGTAGTAGTAGTAGTCGACGTAGCATGAACAATTTGAACTCCACTCACCGACACCAGGCCCCCCACCAGGTCGGTGGTCATGGGGTCCTTCTCCGAGGCCAGCATGGGCAGCAGGGGGGCATAGAGCTCCGAGGTCTGCAGGATCTCCACCACCTTCTCCAGGGCCTGGGCCACTGTCAGGGAGCTGGACTCCTGGGCTGCCGTGATCATGCTGATCACCTGCAGGGGCCGGCACCCAGCACAGTCAATCATGATGATGATGAGGAGGAGGAGGATATGAGTACTTACACAGTGCCTATCCTAAGCAGAGTGATGGCCTAGAGGTAATGCGTCTGCCTGGGAAGCGAGAGAATCTGAGCGCACTGGTTCGAATCCCGGCATAGTCGCCAGTATTTTCTCCCCATCCACTAAACCTTGACTTGAGTGGTGGTCTGGACGCTAGTCATTCAGATTGGATGATAAACCGAGGTCCCATGTGCAGCATGCACTTAGTGCAGTGAAAACGAACCCACAGCAACAAAAGGGTTGTCACTGGAAAAGTTCTTTAGAAAAATACACTTTGAAAGGAAAACAAATAGAAAAACTCCAGGCAGGAAACAAAGTGCTCTCCCTGGGAAAAGCAGCCTGAAAAATCTGTTTTGACAAAAAAGTGTAATACAATAATATACAATACAAGCTGTCAGCACTTTACACAAGTCATTTGCACAACAGGCTGCCTACCTGGGTAGAGCCCAGACTGACAGCTACCATTTGGGCGCTCATCATTCGTTTCCTGTGTCATTCAATCAGGTTTCAGTTATACACACATGCACACTCATACAGACATGTAACATTTTACGTGTATGACGGTTGTTTGTTTTACCCCGCCATATAGGCAGCCATACTCCGTTTCTGGGGTGTGCATGCTGGGCACGTTCTGTGTTACCATAACCCATCGAACGCTGACATGGATTACTGGATCTTTAACACATGTACTTGATCTTCTGTATGCGTATACACATGAAGGGGTTCAGGCACTATTTTCATGGAGAATGAATAATTAGCCAATTTCATCACACTGAAAAACACAACTAAACCACAGATATAAAACAGAAAACAGGCTGGGGAATTGTCCAGGAGAAACCTTTCCTCTGAAAATCGGCCAAGGTCTCAAAGTGACTTATTTGCAATGCTTTCTTCGTCAAAAACGTCATGACGATACACCACTATCAACATGCTTCCCATTTGAAAATTACAAGATGGCAGCTATAGCAAAAGTGATGTCACGGTGTAATTGAAAAACTGAACCAGGCTTGAAGCAGACTGGATGAAAATAAGACATTCTCATCGATTCTTTTTCCCCCCTTCTCTGAAAATTTTTTTCCCCTCTGAAATCAACTGCTCTTCCACTGAAAACAGCACATCTGCTGAGAGTTTCCAAGCCTGAGAAAAGCACATGATTAATGTGTGACTTTGTAAAGCAAAACAAAACAAAATGTGTGGCTTTCTTATGTCTACATTGTAATTTCTTGGCTTTTCAAAGAATAGATCCTGCTTTAAAAAAGTCTAAAAGGCCCTAAAGCCTTTAACCGCCGTCCAGGGTAGCGATTTCATATCTGAAGTGTCTGGGGTTCAGCATAGGTGAAGCCCAATCCTTCCCATCCACCATTCCAACCTTCCCTAACCGGTCAGTTAACCCATTCACACCTGGGTGGAGTGAGGAAAACCAGTACAAAAGTGTCTTCCCCAGGATAGTATACCAATGCCGAAGCAGGGCGCTGAACCCTGGTCACTGGAGAACACAGGATCAGAGAAAAACCAAAACCTAACGGGAGTCTGCCACACTGCTTCCCAGAACATCTTTGCAATGGGTGGGGGGGTGGATGCAGGCCATGAAAATACCAGTACCTTGGTGATGGGAGCTTCGATGGTGGTGGAGTGGGTGGCTCTTGTAATGGATTCTCGTCGACGTGGAATGCCATGAACCCCGCCTGGAAACAGTCACACCCGGGGTTCTGATTTCAATTCTAAATGAAACAAAGTTCTAAGATTAATTGTATCTTATTTCTTTAATAAAAATGAAACAATATTTTGTTGTTCACTTTAGGAACAAAACCAAATTTCAACAAGCATCAAAACAAGGGAGGTAAGCCTTCATGACACATGATTCCAACTGAATTTACCACACAACAGAACAGGGTGCAAAACCTTCATGGCTCACATGCCATTCCTACCCTGCTTTCTTAAAAGAAGATTTCTTACACTGCTTTCTTTTCTATGTGAGAACTTATGTTACAGATTCTAGTCAAGACAATGACAATTAAAACGCTTTCTATCATGATAAATGAAAAGTCTAATACTCTGTTAGTGCAGCATTTTAAAAGTTTTAAATAAAACAAATGTGACATTCATTGTCATTTAATTTTTAATTGACTGCATTTTTTTTTATAACTATTATTCCATAAAAGTTTTGAATGTTGTCAGTAATACTAGCATTTCCTTCTGGGTACAGCAGTCAAGCTCTTTTCACTTCTTCACTGTTTTGCTTTTCCTCATCCATCTTTTTTACCACTGCCAATATTAGTTATTGCCATTCCTTCCCCGCCTTACAACCATATCAACTCCCTACCATCACAACTGTCACTGTCACACAACACTGCCATTACCTTTGCTACACTCACCATTTGCAATCTGGGTTTCAGCGGTTATCGACTTGACAGACACATACTGATGTACCTTCCTGAAAAAACAACAACAAACAACATCATCATATATTTTCAATTTCCCATTCTTGCTTCCATTTACTTCCTTATCCTGGAAGGAAAAGGAAACTTTGATATCAAGCAAAATAAATGTTGCTTCTGAGAACTGATGAGCAAAAAGGCAAGGTAAAAAAACGAAAGTGATCTGTGGATAGTCAAGTCATTCAAGAAAGCAGAGAAGAAAAATACAGATGAAGAGTTGTTCGTTGGACAAAGGAGTGACTGTACTCACCCTCCAGGACCCAAAACGGGGATGACCCTACAATGGAAGGGAATCGAATCCCCAGTTTTCTGTCGAGTGTAGCAGGTACCTTCCCAATACTGCACACACACATACACACACACATTCACACACACACACGCACATACGCATGCACATGCACACACAAACATATATATTCAATGCATATCATGCTGACAAAATGTACTAAAACATAATACTCTCAAGTGCATATAGGCATTCACTCACACACACACACACCACACACACGCATGCACACATATGCACGCAAACACACACACACACACACACGCTTGTGTGAAGGATTCACACACTGAGTTAAAACATAAGATGACAGGTATTGGGGACATAGCCTAGGGAAGGAGACTCAAACAAAATAAGAGAGGGCAACAAAACAAAGTTATTCCACTCATAAATACTGTATGTATTGGAAATGTGTGTGTGGCTTTAGTTATTCATGAAAATACTTGTAATTCAACATTTTCTTTTTTTATTTATTTTTTTTTGGGGGGGGGGATGGGTGGGGGGGTTCACAAAGACAAATGAGAGAGAGAGGAAAGAGATAGAAAGGGAGGGAGGGAGGGAGACAGAGAGGGGAGATGGTGCAACCATACTGGCAAATCCTTCCAGCAATACCCTATGGAGAGCACAAACACAGAGGGAAAAGCAAGAGCTGTACATAGGGAGAGAGAGAGAGACAACAACATTGAAAAAAGTTGTACAAATGCAAACAATGAGAGGCATTGAGAAGGAACAGCCAGAGAAAGAGTGGATGGAGGTGGTCCGCTGATGGGGTGGCGAAAACATTCACTTTCTCTTATTTTTCAAACTTAAAAAAACAAAAACAAAAAAAAAACAATATCACATTTGTTAGGACTTTGTTATGAGATTTTGGACTGTACACATTTAACAGAATGCAATGAAGACAAGGTACATGCAAATAATAAAACTGTCCTCTCAGCAGAAATGTTTTGTTTTTTAAAAATACTTTTGGGAAAGAGGGGAAGAAAGGAAGACTTTCCTTCATTTCCCCCTTGTCAAATACCATCAATGACTGACAGGGGAACACAGAGACAGTGACAAAAACCTACAATAACTGACATATGTATGTTTTTAGAGAGAGAGAGAGAGAGGTGGGCGGCTGGGGGGGGGAGAGAATTTCCTGTTTGGGCGAAAATTTCTGGTGGCCACCGTTATGCAAATTTCGTGAGTTTTACAACCGGCAGTGCATACTGCATCCAACTAATGGACAATTAATGAACAGTTACCCCAGCACTATGCGACCTGCATGCACTCACGCACACATGCGCGCGCTGACACACACGTGTACACACACACACACACACACGACAGCTTAATTCTTTCCTCCAAGCCGTACGCGCGTGCCTGGCAAATCCATCGGACAAAATGTTGGCTTATATATATATATATATATATATATAGAGAGAGAGAGAGAGAGAGAGAGAGAGAGAGCTACAAATAACGAACGTCCCTGAATTTAAAACACTCATAGGGAATACTGCAAAATGTGTCTGTACCTTCACAGAACTGTTATTAAGAAAAATGAACAAAACGTATGCGCATACCTTTGCCCAGACATCATCATACAACACACGTCTCGCACCAGGTGTTTTTTTTTTTGTTTTGTTTTGTTTTTTATGTTGGGCCTGAAATCTATTCCCCCATCAACAGCCGCGGTGTAGCAATCCCAAGATGCTTTGGGTGTGTCAACACAACATGGCCGACCTTGTTGTTCGGTGTCTTCCGGGTGGGACTGATATCCACAGCGTGTTGCACGTGCGTGCCAGACTGTGGTGAGCTGTCAAGGGAGGCAACACGGTATTGCGTGAGTAGCTTCCGGGCTAATGGATACCGTGTCCTCAACGACCTTGAACCCTTGTGCTGTGAGCTGCTGGGTGTGTCGGGGGGCACAGCTGGGTGTGTCGGGTCCTCCCCCCCCACCCCACCCCCTCTCCCCAACTGGCCCAGAGGTATTACTGAAAGGACGTAAGCTTTAAACTTTCTCTTCACCACGAACCTCCATTTTTTTTCTCCTAAACGGTGTTTGAAAGATTAGAATTAGAAATCGACACCCCCCAAAACAACCCTACTTTTATGCATTCTTTTGTGCGTTTGTTGTTGGTTTTTGTTAGTTTGTTCTTGTTTTGGGCTGGGCATGGGGAAAAAAAAGTTCGCCGGGTATGCATTGCGACGTATCATTCAGTGTTTCATAGCTTGTTGGTAAGAGGGTTTTTTTGTTGTTGGTTTTTGGGATTTTTTTTTTTTTTTTTTTCTAAGAAAGCATTTATTCTGTAAACAGAAGTGTATAATGGCCAGTTCTGTTTTAAAAAAATATATATATAAAAAAGTATTTGAGGCAAATTGTTCCAATATGTTTTTTGTTGGTCGGTTGGTTTTCTTTTACAAACAACTCAGGAAGCATTAATTCTATTACATTGACGAAGGCTTCCAGTATTTGTCTGACGTGGACATTTTCTTTCCGTATCTTAGTCTTTAGCGTTTGTGATGGTACGTCATTTGGAATGACTTAAGTGTATTTGTGTAAAATGCATTTACATACCACATAAAGCAAACAGTCAATGAGTGTTATGTTCACATAATGAATGGACACAATAGTCCTTTTGGGTTATTCCCTTCTTTCCTAAATTACATTACTTCTTTCCTTATATTACATATAAGTTGTTGGTTTTTGTTGGTTTTGTTTTTGCTGGACATGGGGGATAAAGAATTGGGCGGGTATGCTCTGCGACGTATCATTGAATGTTTCAACTCATTATGGTAGAGATAGGAAGAGGGGGAAGAGAAAAATTTGGTTTCCTTTCATATATATATATATATATATCATAATCATATAGATAATCATATCTATATGTATATTATACAACTACCACCGAATACGTCAATTACAGTGGTCAGCATACTGACCCTGAAGAAAAGGAGTGTACCCGCGTGGTTCTCTCTACACGGATGACTTCCGTGTTTGCATGTCCTCAACTGACCTCCGGAAAACCGGACCAGAAAATACTGGTCAGCGATTCTGGAACGGACGTATACGGACGGTCTAGAACCTATTATCGCAAACCATGACACGCAAAGTTAAATCGGTCTTCTTCCTCGTACTAAGCGGATTTTCTTGCATTAAAAATGAAACCAAAATGACAATAACTACATTTAATTTCGCTACCCCCACCTCCCACGCCCAGCCTCGATCTAGAGAATGCGATTAGAACTGCGGGAATTTTGCTTTAATGGTCATGGTGGAATTATTATCATAACCACATACTGACAGGAACAGAGTTACTGAGCAGGACTTTTTTTCCTTCTTATTTAACTGGAGCCGTACTAATTTTGACACGAAAAATGAGAGGAAGGGAGAGTTGACAGACTTCTTCCTGGTTCAATGCTGACAACCATAATTATACAGACCAACGGTGGTCAAAGTCCTCAAAGACATGGGCTACAGGGATGTGGAGAAGGGAAGAGCGGTATGGGACAGGTTCTGAGAGAGGGGGGGTGAGAGTGGAGATGTGGGATGGGGGTGGTGCAGGAGGGTTACCTGACACTGCATCACAGCTCCAGGACTACACTATATTCAGGTGCGCTGTGAATTTCCAAACTGCATTTTTAGCGCGCGGACGGAGTTTCGAACTCACAACCTCATAGAATGATTCCTGAATACCAAAAGGGGCGTTTGAAGTCGGGGGAGATCGACACGCTGTTCAGTGGCATTCGCCCTCAGTCATGTTGCCCGTCAGATGTAATCCGAATGTTTTCAACGGGTTCACGCTCCCTCCCTTGTAATTACTCCGATTTGCGTGCGCATGAATAATTATATTCTGTCCGCGCTAGAGAGCGCGCGCACACACACACACACACACACACACACACACACACATACCACCACCAACATGCACATACACGCGCACACACACACACACACACACACAAACGCACTATCACACGCACATACACACACGCGCGCGCGCGCGCGCGCACGCACGGAGTAGTAAGAGTACAGCACAACAGCCATGCACGCACCCCAACCTCCCCCTCTCCCTACACACACTACGTATAAATACCACCAAAAGAGAGAGAGAGGCATAGACAGACAGACAGGCAGGCAGGCAGACAGACAGAATGAAAGAAAGAAAGAGAGAGAGAGAGACAACAACAACAGCAAAAAAAAAAAAAAAAAAAAAAAAAAAAAAAAAAAAAAAAGACGGCTGAATCCAATTCTCCCATCTTGGTTCATGGTTCATGGAGGTCATGACGATGTCCAGGATCCCTCATCCCTGCTGCGGTCAGAACGCCTCTGGACTCCTGGAGCCAGTTGCATTGCTCGGACGGAAGAGCCTAGTATGGTCGTAACCCGCTACTAACTGTGTGTAGTATGGAACTGACCAATGGCGTAGTTCGGTCAACGTAGGCATTTTAGTCACGTGTAACTGTCAAAAAGTTAGAAGCAAGCAATGCAACTGGCACCTGCCCCGCGGGGATGGTGTGGGAAGGACGGGGGGACAGAAAAACGTGTGACAGACAGACAGACCGACAGACAGACAAGCTGACAGACCCAGGGTACGGCAGTGACACCGACAACAACTTTCCCCTGTCTTCGTCAGGACCTCACTGTTGAGGTCAGAGCACCCCCGAAAACGGAGTATGACTGCCTACATGGCGGGGGTAAAAACGGTCATACACGTAAAAGCCCACTCGTATGCATATGAGTGAACGTGGGAGTTGCAGCCCACGAACGCAGAAGAAGAAGAAGAGGTCAGAGCGACATCAGAGACACGCTTCATCACCGAACGAGACACACAGAGAGACCAACAGACCCACAGGCAGTCAACTGTTGGACACCGACATGTTTGACTCACTTGTGTAAACAAAGTGAGTCTATGTTTTAACCCGGTGTTCGGTTGTGTGTGTGTGTGTGTGTGTGTGTGTGTCCGTGTGTCCGTGGTAAACTTTAACATTGACATTTTCTCTGCAAATACTTTGTCAGTTGACACCAAATTTGGCATAAAAATTGGAAAAATTCAGTTCTTTCTAGTCATCTTGTTTAAAACAATATTGCACCTCTGGGATGGGCACAAAAAAATATAAAAATTATATGCAAACTGCATTTACTGTTATATTTATATTTTTTGTATTCTCTAAACTTGGCACTTTGATCTCTTATTCTGACACAACAACAAGAGGAGTCATTATTATCATTTTTTGTTCAAACAGGAACTTCTTTTGCTAAGCATGGAATTTTTATTTATTTTGCAAACGTTTTGGTGCACATAGTAAAAAAGGGAAATTACCCTGTAATTAATGCTAGGGGACTTAATTTATCACAAGTGAGTCTTGAAGGCCTTGCCTCTCTTGTTTTTTCTTGGGCTTCACTGAGCGAGACAAACAGACAGACAGAGAGACAGAGACGGGCACTCATACCATCTGCACCAACAAGCCTTTCTTGTTCTGGCCAATGATGATTGTGCACCGTATCTTTTTTTTGTCGCAGTGAAAGCGGCATCAGAAACATTCCAGAAATATGAACGAGAGACAGACAGACTGTCAGACGGACACAGCCACAGACTACAAACAAACTGACCACTCACATTACCCTTCTTGGTCTGTGCAATGACGGTGTAAGGATAGCCAGTCGTGTCTGACTTATGACCCGCAGAACAGCAGGGGAGGCAACTGCTGTCCCGACCATCTGGGCTAGTATTTGATTATGGTGGAGAGTGTCTTTTGCCCACGTTACATCCCCACTCTCTCCGCCACGAGGGTTTTAGGACAGTCGGCGATGGAATGGTTCCCAAAGGTCAACTAGCACCCCCCCCCTCCCCCCAAGGCTGCAGCACTAAGAGCCAGTGCAATTTTGCATCCTTGTGTGAGGGTCATAGTCCTTCACAAAAAGACTAAGCTGTAAATGATTTCCTACTGCAATGGAGAAACCATTGGTAAAATACAGCTCTCGCTTTGCTGCTGGCCGCGGAACTGTAAACTCACATCAACCTGTGATACGTGCTGAGTGTTGGCAATGACGGTTCAGCCACGGGACTAAACCTGTTTCGGTCAGGGTTGACACCAAAACACAGGTCTTAGTTAGTTATTAGAAGACACAAACCTGACTGAACGAAGAGAGAGAGAGAGAGAGAGAGAGAGAGAGAGAGACAAACAAAAAGACAACAGACAGACCAGCAAGACGTGAACGAGAGAGCAAACAGACAGACAGACAGACAGACAGACACAACGTACAAAGACCGCACGGAAGACCACCGTGCCCACCTTGCCAGTCTTGGTCTGGGCAGTAACGGTGTCGATGGTGTCCTTGTTGCGTTCCGAGTCACACAGGTCCCAGCCCTGCCCCACCAGCTCGTCGTTACTGAACCCCGTCACCCGCTCGTGCATCGGGTTCACGTACTGCGTGCAGAGTACGCGCGTGCACACACACACACACACACACGCACACACACACACACACACACACACGCACGCACACACACACACACACACACACACACGCACTCACGCACACACACACACACTTCCCATTCAAATAACTGTAACCATTTTCTGTGATGACGTCATCATCATCATCATCATCATCATCATCGCAATGATCGTGACAACGATGATGATGATGATGACAACAACGATGACGAAGATGACAATGGTGGTGATGAGGGTGGTCATCACCATCATAACCATCGCCATTATATCATGACGATGGTGATGACGACGACGACGACGACGATGATGATGATGTTGAGGACGACCAATTACAATAGAAAAAGATGGAAATTTGTTGGAAACAGCGATGCCGATGATGCAGTTCTAATAATAATTACCTCAACGACGACTATGATGATGATGCTATCGTGATAATAATGATGATGATGATCGTGATCACGAATCATGATGATGAGTATGAGGATGACGATAAAAAGAACAACTACTAGATGAAGACGAAGGAACTCTAACTAAAACTAAGCTAATTATGTCGGTATAATTATGATGATGGTAACAACACCAACAATGACATTAATAACAAGAAGAACATCTACAATAATGCAAATATTATAGAAAAAACGACAGTTAAGTTTTGTCTGTTGTTGTTTTTTGTTGTTGGTTTTTTTTGTTTGTTTGTTTGTTGTTGTTGGGTTTTTCTGGGTTTTTTTTCCCCCCTGCGTTATGTGAATGCCGATGGAATGTCTTGCTGTTGAAGATGAAAAACTCTTTCCGAGTGCTCTCTTTAAAGCTGAACTTCTTCACAACAGTTTGCTGTCAATGTGGTGTGTTTTTTTTTCTTCTCCAGTTTTAAAAGAATCTATTTTTGTCTTCATATCTTAAAAAAAAAAAAAAAAAAAAAAAAAAAAAAAAGAGGGAAAAGTGTCGATAATTGACTGATGTTGAAAGCGCAATTGTGCGTGGTTGTGAAATATCAACACCAAAGCATGTCTGCACTTTTAGCGACTCCCTTGCTTCGTGAATGTATGAAATGGATTAGCAAAAAAAGAATGAATGAAGCCGGATTTGGATTTTTGTAGAGTTTTATTATTATTATTATTATTATCTTTTTTTTCTTTTCTTTTTTTTTTTTTTTTTTTAGAATAAAAGAAACCGTATAAAAACTGCACTTTAAACATACCATTGAATGGAAACACCCGACGTGGGAACGAATAGAAACATAATGGAGAATCAAGTATGCACGCACACAAGCGCGTACACACACACACACACGTGATGAAAGACCATAACAAAAAAATACGGTCTCACACACACGCACGCACGCACGCGCGCGCCCACGCGCCCACGCACGCACACACACACACACACACACACACACACACACACAGAAAGCAGAGCACAATGCTGTCTCTGTTCTACCTCAATTTTCCCACCGCTTTTTTTTTTTTTTTTTTTTTTTGTCAAGGAGCGAACAAACAACAAACAGCCAATTGACTTTACACGCCAAGCACGATGAATAAAAAAACAAACAAACAAACAACAACAACAACAAAAAAACACCAAATGTAATCTGCGACAAATTAACTGCATGTTCTGAAGCTGTGTGAAAAGTGGCAGGGAGTGATGAAAGGGAAGAGAGAGAGATAAAGATAACGAACGTGAGAGAGAGAAGGTGAGGGATGAGAGGGAGAAAGGGGGGGGTGTGGGGGGGGGGTGGGGGTGGGATTGCGGGGGGGACGAGGGGGGGGGTCTGAGCTTTCTTTGAATCGCTTGCTGTATAGCGTGCTGTGTAAGATCAGCTTGCATCAGCATGTTATATAGCGCTGTATAAAAGTATTATCAAGTCATTCTTCATCCTCTTCTTCCTCTACTACTACTACTACTACTACTACTACTACTACTTCGTCATCGTCTCCATTATTCATCATCATCATCATCTTCATCATCTTCTTCTTAGTAGCAGTAGTAGTAGTAGTAGCAGTAGTAGTAGTAGTAGTAGTAGTATCATCATCAGCAGCAGCATCATTATCATCGTCATTGTCATTGTCGTTATCTTCGTAAACAAATCAATCCCCTTCCCAAACCCCACTTCTTCCGAAATAAAGAGCTCCTCAACCAGCACACTTACTTACCAACCGACCTGCATGCTAACCATCTTAATACCATTTCAACACCTCTCTCTCTCTCTCCATCCTCCTCTTTCTTTCTATCCATCACTCTCCCTCCTCTTCTTCCGCCCCCCCCCCACCCCCAACCCCCCGGAGCCCCCCCCCCCCCCCCCCTCTCTCTCTCTCTGTGTCTGTCTCCCTGCCTTCCGCCAAAACGCGGAGATTTAAGAACCAGAAAGGTCCACACAAAGGGAAGGGGGAGAGAGAGGAGAACGGTGGCCGAAGGAGGTGGGGGCAGATGAGAAAAGAACTTTAGGAACAACACACACTGATAAAAAAAAAAATTAAAAAAAAAGAAAAAGAAAAGAGAAGAAAATCTTCCAACCGCGAAAGAACATGTCAAAAAAAAAACCCCTCAAAGCTACAACTCAAACCCTATTCCGCAGTCATGATGGAACTTGGGGGGGGGGGGGGGGGGGGGGGGGGGGTGCGGGTGGGGGGGGGGGGAGGAACAAGAACAATAAAAGTTGGAAAGAATGTCAATGCGCACGGTGAAGTTATGTCTTTCTGTTGTATTTGATTTAAAAAAAAAATAATAATAAAGTTCTAATGTGTAATGTGAACTTGTGAAATGTGTTGTGAGAATGTTAATAAGATAAGATAAGATAAGATAAGATAAGAATAACTTTATTCTAATGCGCATGGTGATGTTATGATCTTTCTGTTGTTTCTGACTTATTATTTTTTTTTTTTTTAAAGTTCTAATGTGTAATGTGAACTTGTGAAATGTGTTGTGACTGGTTGTCATGCTTTTAGTGTGTTTTTGGTTTGTTTGTTGGGTTTTTTTGTTTTTTGTTTTTTTTGTTGTTGTTGTTTTTGTGTTTTCCCTTAAAAAACATTGTGATGTATTTGTATTTTGTATTTGTATTTCTTTTTATCACAACAGATTTCTCTGTGTGAAATTCAGGCTGCTCTCCCCAGCGAGAGCGTGTCACTGTAATACAGCGCCACCCTTTTTCTTTTTTTGTATTTTTTCCTGCATGCAGTTTTATTTGTTTTTCCTATCGAAGCGGATTTTTTTCAAACAGAATTTTGCCAGGATAAGCCCTTTTGTTGCCGTGGGTTCTTTTACGTGCGCTAAGTGCATGCTGCACACGGGACCTCGGTTTATCGTCTCATCCGAATGACTAGCGTCCAGATCACCACTCAAGGTCTTAAGTGGAGGGGGAGAAAATATCGGCGACTGAGCCGTGATTCGAACCAGCGTGCTCAGATTCTCTCGCTTCGTAGGCGGACGCGTTACCTCTAGATGTATATATTTCTGTATGGAGAAATATGACTTGTGCAAGTGAAAAAACAACAACAAAAAAACGTTGGAATGAAAGAAAGAAATCAAGGAACACCCCCCAAAAAAACTCTGTCGCACCTGTATCGTGTGTTCTTCATTCGTGATCTCCACGGCGTCGGAGATATTGTCCAAAGCGGTGACCAGGGCCCCGCAGGCCCGCAGCTTCCTCTGCGTTCGAACCTCTCCGTAGGCCAGCTGGTGGAGCTCGTTGACGCAGCATCCCAGGTTGGTGTTCTCCGTGATCCGCTGCACGTGCATTGCAGTTTGTATGTACAGGACAGGCACGTGTGCAAGATGTCCCTGGTTGTAACCATTGTCACAAATACACTCCACGTGCATTGCAGCGTGTATAGTACATGACAATCAAGATGTCCCTGGTTGTAACCATTGTCACAAATACACTCCACGTGCATTGCAGCGTGTATAGTACATGACATGCAAGATGTCCCTGATTGTAACCATTGTCATAAATACAGTGTATAGTACATGACATGCAAGATGTCCCTGGTTGTAACCATTGTCACAAATACACTCCACGTGCATTGCAGCGTGTATAGTACATGACATGCAAAATGTCCCTGATCGTAACCATTGTCACAAATACATTCCACGTGCATTGACGATGTTTGTACATGACATGCAAGATGTCCCTGGTTGTAACCATTGTCACAAATACATTCCACGTGCATTGCAGCGTGTATAGTACATGACATGCAAGATGTCCCTGGTCGTAACCATTGTCACAAATACACTCCACGCGCATTGCAGCGTGTATAGTACATGACAATCAAGATGTCCCTGGTTGTAACCATTGTCACAAATACACTCCACGTGCACTGACGATGTTTGTACATGACATGCAAGATGTCCCTGGTTGTAACCATTGTCACAAATACACTCCACGTGCATTGCAGAGTGTATAGTACATGACATGCAAGATGTCCCTGGTTGTAACCATTGTCACAAATACACTCCACGTGCATTGCAGAGTGTATAGTACATGACATGCAAAATGTCTCCAACAGTAACCACTGGCACTATACGCGCTGAACGTGCACTGGACGGAGGAGTTTGTTGTATACAACATGCCAGATGCCCCTGATTGAGTTATCATTGTCACGATCGCTCTCCACGTGCGTTATGGATGTCTGTATATGACATGCATGCATTCGAGATGCCCTGTGATGGTAACCATTGGTACACTCTCTCTCTCTCTTTCTCTCTCTCTCTCTCTCTTGTTTGTGTAAGCATGCAGTAAGATTATAACCTCATGTAAATTTTATTCATACAAAATATGTAATTACTCCTTCAAATGGGGCCATGGCCTTATTGAATAAACTATCGTTCGTTCTCTCTCTCTCTCTCTCTCTCTCTCTCTCTCTCTCTCTCTCTTGTTTGTGTAAGCATGCAGTAAGATTATAACCTCATGTAAATTTTATTCATACAAAATATGTAATTACTCCTTCAAATGGGGCCATGGCCTTATTGAATAAACTATCGTTCGTTCTCTCTCAAACACACACACACACACACACACACACACACACACACACACACCGTCAGCCTTTCCACTCTCTTCTCTAAAACCTTACCTTATGAAATCCAGCCTTGAGTAGAGGTAATATAGACGGTTCCTCTTTGTCGCTTTGGCTGAAACAGAGGTAAACAATCTCGGTCATATTCAACTCATTTTGGAACAACAGCTAAAGAAAAGAAAAAACGAGAAACACTGAAAAGAAATAGATAAATAAATAAAGTAAAAATGGGCAGTAACTTTCGGTCCAAAACAAAACAAAGGCCTTTAACGTCAAGACCCTGAAGGCGCTGCCACAAGACACGTTTCAGCCGCCGGCATGGCTGAAAAAGTTCCGCCCTTCCAACCTCGTGCAGTGTGTCAGCTTAACTCACTCAGGACGGCCAGTCCTCTCCTCTGCCCTACAGAGACCGCCTCGGCCTTCCACTGGGTGTCTGAATCACCAAACCTTTTGCTTCCGTCGTCAGAAATGCAGTATTGGTTCTCTACATACATCTATTCAGTATAAGAGCCTTCCGCTTGTGATATTTTGATGATGTTAATTGCGGTGAAACACTGTCATCCTCGTCTTTTTCGCCGTTCGTATGGAGAGAGTTAACCATGGCTAGGAACGACCGTTTCCGGAAATCTGTCCTTTCGAAACGCAACGTGCTATTTTCGGAACGGAGGGAAACCACTCTCAAACCAATGAACGCCTACCCAGCCTTCCCGGTTCCTCTTTTAAGGCAGACAAACAGGGTTGAGATCCATGGGTTGAGATCCAAGGGCTGAGATCCAAGGGCTGAGATCCAAGGGTTGAGATCCAAGGGCTGAGATCCAAGGGCTGAGATCCAAGGGCTGAGATCCAAATATCCTACATACATGGTGACCAAAGTGTCAAGCCTCGACCTACTTCGTAGTAATTTTACCGTGAGGATCAAGGGCTGGGAAAATCCGGAGACAAAGAACCACGAAAACCAGCAGCACCAACAACAGAAACCAAGAGAACGCACTCTGATGTCAGTGCCAGTCACTGAACATATCGGATGCACAAGTGAGTTGTGCAATGCGGCTTCATCGAAAGGAATTGATTAGGTTTCCGATGTTCAGCTCTGATGTTCAATCGGATGTTCCATCAACTCCAGACAAACTCATTAAGACATTTAAACACAACGTAAAACCATGCCGATATGAACACACAGCTGTGGTACCTTATCATATCTTCAGCCTTTTAGTTTCAGTCGTATGGTGTGACAATTCTATACACTGGTTTCACACCGGACCGTACGGTTCAAACGGTCCTCCTCGAACGTACGGCTAAGACGGCTTGGCTGTGGATCTGCTGGTGATGGCATGCACACAAGCCGTTTTCATTCAGCTTTGTGATGGACAAAATCGTTCCAAGCACTGCGTCAAACTCATCCACTGTGAAGAAAAGAAGAAAGAGAAACACCCGGGAGGTGCTGGGGAGGACCCAGAGAAGCACTGATTCCACCCGCCCTTGGAACGATCCTGCACACCACCCTTGGAGGCCTGCGCTGTGTCCACGACTTGCATTTCACTGCAGCCGAACCTGATACACTACACACACACACACACACACACACACAGAGCAAAACTGTGTGAACGAATTGGTATGGTTTTACATACGTTTACAGTTTCTTTATGGCCTAAAAAAAAAAATCACACTGTCAAGAGCTAAACAGAGCATCTGATCGATGTGAACATTTAATCACATAAATTCCCCAACAAACAAACACGGCACAGTACACAACATAGCCACCACAAGTCACGTGTTCTATTTCATGTTCCTGCCCGGCTTCAGCCTCGTTGTAAAAGTATCGCAGTTCTGCAGACTCACTGTCCAAGCTAATTTAACATTTGTTTTTGTTTCCCGTTCGGTCAGCTTGTGACGTGAGTGTCTGTCGCTAGCTATTTATGGAAGGAGGCTAGGTGTCTGCTCTCAAAACAACAGGCGGTCGTTCGTTGAAAGGATGGGAGTTGATCCGCCAGGAATAGCTTCAGCCATGCTATGTTGGGGAACGGACAGACCAAAAAACGAGACGTCCTCGATCCGTCGTACCCGGTGTAGCGCCTCAAAAATGCTCCCCCCCCCCCCCCCCAGCACGGTTGTGACTCCCCTGGAGTAATTTCAGGACAGGTCGTATTATTTCTTTTTTCTTTTTCTTTTTTTTTTTTTCTTTTTTACTCCACCTTCTACTCTGGTTTAACTCCCAACTCCTTCTTCCACTGGAAAATATTGATTTTTCAAAAATTGCGCATTTTGAAAATCCCATATCATGGCACTTACAAGGCAAAATGGCGAAAATATCCATGGAGTTCTTTTTTCTGGGCTGATCCTTGACAACTCCCTTCCAAACCATACCCCACTTCCAGGCCAACGGATGAGCGATACACGCGTTTTTAAAGGGTAAAAAAAAAAAAAAAATCAAATCCGAAATTCGCATTTCGCTAAGACGGTTCAATCCGGGATAAAACTAGGACGACTCCATCACATGTCGATATAAAAGACTCCACGAGTTATTTAGGGCCAATGTCAATGCCCCAAAATGGCTCCCCCTGTTGTTGTTTTTTGTTGTTATTATATATATATATATATATATATATGTGTGTGTGTGTGTGTGTGTGTGTGTGTGTTTTGTTGTTGCTTTTTTTTACGTTGTTGTTTTTGCTGTTTTTTGCTAGTCCTGTATCGACTCCACAAACTGTGGAGCTAACCTGGTAGTGCCCTAGGCCCTAGAACGACTGCTGGAGTCGAAAACACACCATTCCAGACTAACTCGCTGTGGAGTGTTTTCAGGACAACGACTGGAGTGTGTTTGGGGCTGCCCCAAATTACCTTCACCTTGGTATCCACCCCACCCCACCCCACCCCCAGCAATATAATAAGTTTTGCTTGCTGATTGATTTTACTTGTTTTTTCATCGGAAAGGGCGGGGGAGTCGGGGGGCTGGGGGCTGGGGGGTCATTTCAGGACAAGGGATGGTAGAATCGTCCCAGGGTTAGCTCCATGCTGGAGTAAATTCATGCCTATCCCTGGAAAACTCCAAGCAGTTAATCTGAGGGTGGGGGTGGGGGGTCAATCTGGGGCACCACACCGTCCATCGTGCAACCCACGGTGATATGTGATCTGTTTGGGATCAGGTTCAGACGGTTCTCCATCAACCATACGACTGAAAACGGCTCCTGTGGCAGCTCCGTCCTGTTCTGTGCTATCAACGTGCACACAGTCATGTAAAACATAAATTAGTAGATTGACAGACATATAAAATTGACAGACATATAAAATACTGCTTCCAACAACAACGAAAATCACCACCACCACCACCATCATCATCATCACCATCATCATCACCATCATCATCATCATTGTCATCATCATCAATGATATAATAATAGTACAATAAAGGATATTCCAGAAAGCAGTTATGCACTCAATTGTGTTGGTTTCTTTCAGACTTCAGTATTCGGTATGTCTGATGAAATGCTTTTGTGTTTTCTTTATTTTTCCTTGTAAATTCTGCTCTCCAGATCAATGTGTGTTTGTTTTCCTTCTGCTCGCCCATGAGCTCTCGATTTTCTCTTGATTTTTCTACCAGAATCTAAATCAAATACTTTCATTGTTACTGTCTTCCCCCCCCCTCTCCCCCACCCCCCACCCCCGTCCCCCCCTCACCTTCTCATTCTTCTTTACAAATACGAGCAGGATAGAAAGAGTGAAGTAAACGAAGTTGCCCCACACCGATTCAACAGCCTTTAACAAACTCAGGCAAATGAAACACAGCTGAACTGTATTCAAAAGCTGACACTAAGGAAATGGGCAAGACAAGACAAGACAAAATTCTTCATTTTCGAGGATAATAGATAAGCACTGGCGTGCTTTTATTTTTTATTTTTTTGACTGGGCACTGCGAACGATGTTAGGAGATGGGGGGGACTAGAGGGAATGAAACAGAGAGAGAGACAGAGAGAGAGAGAGACAGACAGACAGACAGAGAGACAGAAAGAGAGACAGACAGAGAGAGAGAGAGAGAGAGAGACAGAGTGAGAGAGAGAGAGAGAGACACGCAGAGAGAGAGAAACAGACACAGAGAAAGAGAGACAGAGAGACAGAATGAGAGAGAGAGAGAGAGAGAGAGAGAGAGAGAGACAGACAGACAGACAGACAGACAGACACAGAGAGAGACACAGACAGAAAGAGAGAGACAGACAGACAGAGAGAGAGTTAGAATGGGAAAATCTGACTGACCGCGCGGCAGACAGACTGAAAGACACGGGGTGTTCTAGAAACCTCATGGATAATAACGTAGGTAACGAAAGCAAAACATTACATTCGTTTTCATTATTATCATCTCCGAGACGGACACAGGTCTAATCTCAGTCTGTCCTGCCCGTACACAGTGTTCCAGGATAATACTGATCGGTGTACAACGACATGTTCAGAAAGAGCGATGACATTGTTAACGACACACGGTTTGTGCCGTTCTATGTAGCCGGGACAGTTGTGGGAGACATAAGTGTTTTTATAATCATGTGTGTGTATGCATGCGTACACGTGTGTGTGCGTGCGTGTGTGTGTGTGTGTGTGTGTGTGTGTGTGTGTGTGTGTGTGTGTGTGTGTGTGTGTGTGTGTGTGTGTGTGTGTGTGTGTGTGTGTGTGAGTGAGCGAGTGTGTGTGTGTGTGTGAGTGTGTGTGTGTGTGCGTGTGGTGTGTGTGTGTGTGGGGGGGGGGGGGGTGAGTCAGTGTGTGTGTGTGTGGGAGAGAGAGAGAGTGTGTGTGTGTGTGTGAGTGTGTGTGTGTGTGTGTGCGTGAGGAAAGAATAGTAGTGTCCTTTTTTTTCTTCAACACGGCAGGACGCTAGCGAAACAAAACAAAACAAAAACAAAAATGACACAAACAACAACAAAAACGAGCATCACCGTTCCACTCACATCTGTTTACAGACGGCCACCATGACAGTGTAGTCATTGTTTTTGACGCTGGCCCGTAGCGATCTGCAACAAACAGCCACAGTGTGTGTCACTCACCATCAGCAGGACAGGACAGGAGAGGCACCAGCGACACACACACACTGGCTCCTCCAAACTCCATCCAGTGCCACAAACATGATTTAGACCCCCAGGAGATGGCCCCACCTCAGAGTCATGGTTTAGATATGATTATATCATACATATACATATATATCTATTGAAAACAATTCTCAAATAATATCAAATAATTTGCTACATGTTAATTTGGGGAGAAAAAGATGACCAAAGCATGGAAACACAGGAAGGAAAGTATCAAACGAGGTCCCTGGCAAATTTCTGTAGAAATAATCCACTTTGTTACCTTAGATAAACAAATACAACTAGCTGCAAAGAGAGAAAACAAAAAGTGGCGCCGGAATCGCAGAGAAATCTTCTGTGGCTAAAGAATAACATACAATATACTCTACACAATTAGCTGCCTACCCCGTCCTCAATTCATTTAACCCTTTCACCATCAAGCTCGCGTTTATGCACAGGCGTGGTAGAGGACCCATGTCACTGAAAGGTGACCACTCATTGGTCTGTTACCCATGAACCTACTGCTCTTAATGTTCGGTGCTAGGACAAGGCCATGTTTTCTATACATCGCAGGGGGAATCCCCAGCTGTTCTTTGCCACTGTCTTTTCTGTGTTTTTACCACAAGGGAATTTTGTACTCTAAACTGACTGGCGGTGAAATGTTCATGTTCGGTGCATATCTGTTATGCATGTGTGGGTGTATATGTGAATGTGTGTCTTCATGTTTTACATCTATTTGCTTATTTATCATCATTGTTATCTTATTTATTTTTATTTTTTTTTACATTATAGTTATTATTTATTTATTTATTTGTGTAAGCTTATCTATTATTTATTCACCTTTTTTTTTCTTTTTTTTTCTCAAGGCCTGACTAAGCGCGTTGGGTTACGCTGCTGGTCAGGCATCTGCTTGGCAGATGTGGTGTAGCGTATATGGATTTGTCCGAACGCAGTGACGCCTCCTTGAGCTACTGAAACTGAACTGGCGGTGAAAGGGTTAAACGCATGAACTGGTGGTGGTAAACACACCTTCAGTGATTACAGCCATGCCCCCTATGATACAGAATTACTCTCGTTCAGCAGACACGCCGATCCTGGAATCCTCACACATAGGGAGCATCCCTAACAGCTCCGTGTTGCCGGCACGAAACACTGGAAACACTGAAGAAGGATGGCCAATATATATCCTTTATAATTTCATTCGCACTCTAGATGGGCGATCCTCTGCACCCTTTCTCTGTTCCACCAGTCTAAAAGTGAAACACAACCACTTGTTTTCAAAACAGGGGTAAAGCTCAGTTGAGGGGGACCCCCCCCCTGTCCCCCCCCCCACACACACACACACATCCCTCCCCCCTCCCAAAACACGTCCCACGTCTCCACTTCTGAAGATCGAGGGCGGGAACAGCCAAGAGCTATGTCGTGGGAGTCGAATGGTTCGTCGTTTCAACTTGCTGATCGGACAGAAGGACTAGGGCGCTGCGTCTACAGTGGAACACGGACTGATGATGGGGAATGAGCACACTGACTTGAAGACTGCTTCCAGTGCATCGGGCAGTGTTCTTCTTCTTCTTCTTCTTCTTCTTCAAGCTGAACAACCACAATCGACATGATCATTTCATTTCGCTCTTGACTTCGAGGGATGCTTTGTTTTCCCTGGGTGATGATTTAAAAAACCAAACCTAGCCAAAACTTATTTTTCTAATCTAAACAAGGAGTAGCTTGCATGAAGAACTGCCAGTAAACTATACTACCAACAGCCGTTTGCCGTCCTAGCAAACTGAGACCAGTGCCAGCTCCGAATACAGCCCCACAAGACTCCACTAACAAAACAAAACAAAAGCAGTCAAACACTGGCTTGAATGGTAAAGAGCCCCGCGGACCCGATGACAGCTTCATGTACACTACAGCAGAACTCAAACTACAAGGTAAACCCTACCCATATGATTATGTACTGATCTGCACAAACCTACCCATATGATTATGTACTGAACTGCACAAACCCTACCCTTATGATCTTGTACTGACCTGCACAAACCCTACCCATATGATCTTGTACTGACCTGCTCAAACCCTACCCATATGATTATGTACTGATCTGCACAAACCTACCCATATGATTATGTACTGAACTGCACAAACCCTACCCATTTGATTATGTACTGACCTGCACAAACCCTACCCATATGATTATGTACTGACCTGTACAAACCCTACCCATATGATCTTGTACTGATCTGCACAAACCTACCCATATGATTATGTACTGACCTGCACAAACCCTACCCATATGATTGTGTACTGATCTGCACAAACCCTACCAATATGATATGTACTGACCTGCACAAACCCTACCCATATGATTATGTACTGACCTGCACAAACCCTGCCCATATGATTATGTACTGACCTGCACAAACCCCACCCATATGATTATGTACTGACCTGCACAAACCCTACCCATATGATTATGTACTGACCTGCACAAACCCTACCCATATGATTATGTACTGACCTGCACAAACCCTACCCATATGATCTTGTACTGATCTGCACAAACCCTACCCATCTGATGATCTTGTACTGACCTGCACAAACCCTACCCATATGATCTTGTACTGACCTGCACAAAGTGTCTGCGTCGAAGCCCCGGGCGGAGCGGTGGTCGATGATGACGACGTCGTGGAGACGCTGCAGGAAGGTCTCCAGGGCGCTCTCCGCGGTGTGCACCAGGTTCCGGGAGAACCCCAGCTTGTCTGCCGCCTGCCACAGCACCTCGCTCTGTGCGTCCGTCTTCCCGAACACCAGGAGCACCTGCCACGACATCGGTCCATCCTTCAATCCATCCTTCAATCCATTCATCTTCAATCAAATCAAATCTCGCCGACCACTAAGGCCATCTCAAGGCTATCGCCACGTTAGCATCTACTTCAAGTCAAGGGTAAATAAAAAAAAATAATAATAATAAAAATAAAGTACAATAATAACTAGTCACCGCGTCAAGCTTTTCACTCAAAATTTTAAAATCTCCAAAGTTTAAAACATTCAAACCTAATTAAAGATGTTAACTTCTTTCAAGAAGTCCATTAGCGTCCACGGCGGGACATCACGAAACAAAGTCTTCAGAGAATCCGCCGTGCAGTGTCATCGTCAATCAACGAACCGGCCAACAGATTCTCCGTCCCCTGGAATCATCAACATTGCACTGCGCGAACCAGGGCGGAAGATCTGGGGAAAAAATCAAACAAGGAACAATCAATCCTATTTTTTCCCCACCACCTGTCATCACGATCCTTGGGAACTGTTCCCCTGCCTCCTTGGGGCACGAATGTTGGGGAACTGAATGTGACAGGAAATAAATCAGTTAATCCAAAGTCATCCAGCTGTCCTCATTGTCCTACTCACTGGGAATCACCCTCCTTGAACATGAACGCTGATCACGATCTGAGAAGAAATCAATCAAAGAGAGACAGACAGAGATAGAGACAGAGACAGACAGGGATACAAAAGAGTCTGGACATAGCACACAGTCTCTTTCCAAATCCAGTGGTGATGCTCTTTTACTCTGGGTGTCCAATTCAAATTTGCCGAACCACAGAAAACAAATCTGAGAAACGACAGATAAGAACATTAAACATCTGAAAAACAAGCACTCAGACAAAGCGATAAAAGATGGATGTATAAGACATCAAATGAGAAGATTAGGTAACAGACAATCTGACAAACCGATAAAAAAAATTGGATGTATAAGACATCAAATGAGAAGATTAGATAACAGATAATCAGACAAAGCGATAAAAGATGGATGTATAAGACATCAAATGAGAAGATTAGATAACAATCAGACAAAGCGATAAAAGATGGATGTATAAGACATCAAATGAGAAGATTAGATAACAGACAATCAGATAAAACATGGTTGTATAAGACATCAAATGAGAAGATCAGATACCAGACAAACAATCAGACAAACAGAAAACAAGAAAGGCAAGGCCTTCAAGACTCACTTGTGATACACTTTTAAAAAAAATCCAAGTTTTTAGGTATTGAGTATAATGCATTTACTGTTATATTTATATTTTTTGTATTCTCTAAACTTGGCACTTTGATCTGATATTCGGTGTCAACTGACAAAGTAGTTGCAGAGAAAATGTCAATGTTAAAGTTTACCACAGACACACAGACACACAGACACACAGACAACCGAACACCGGGTTAAAACATAGACTCACTTTGTTTACACAAGTGAGTCAAAAAAAAGACGTATGAGACAAGACAACATATGAGAAGCTTAGAAACCAGACAGACAAAGAGACAAAGAGATAAAAGATATAATATGTATAAAACAAGGCAACAAACGAGAAGATCAAAGACCACACAAACAAGCGGCCGGAGAGAAAAAGAGAGAGAGAGAGAAGAGAGAGAGAGATAAAAGACAGATGTAGAAGACAAGATGAGAAATGAGAACAGAGGAGGGCGATTAGAACAGGCGAACGAACAGGCTGACAAACAGATACGCGCGAGACAGGCAGACCTACTGACAGACAGACAGACAGACAAATAAATAAATACAGCTGTGGAAAAATGCTCAGGCGAAATGCTTAGCTCTGAGCTCTGTGCAGCTGCCTTGGTGAATACGATCGAAGGGTGAATGAACAGGAAATGAAAAAAACAAACAAACCAAAAACAAAAACAGACAAAAAAAGACAAAGAACAGGAGAGAGAGAGAAAAAAACAACAAAAAAACACAGAGAGAGAAAGAAATGAAAAAAAAGAAAGGAAACTAAAAAGATAGGAAAGGGTCATTTTAGAAGGACGAAAGGGGGGGGGGGGGTTAGAAAGAAAGAAAGAAAGAAAAAAACAGAAGAGAAAGAAAGAAAGAAAGAAAGAGAGAAACAGAGAAAGAGAATGGAGGGGCCTCGAGGGGAAGAAGAAAGCAAGCGAAAGGACATGAATTATTTGAAAGAAGGATGAACTGAAGGATATACAGTGAAAGAAAGGAAGGGGCGAAGAAGAAAAAAAAAGAAGAAGAAGCAAAAGTCCGAAACAGAAAAAGAAAACAATAAACTGGAAGGGATTGCTAAAAGAAAGATGAACGGAAAGATGTAAAGAAAGAAACAGAAAGGGGAGGGAGGGGGAGGAGAGGGGAGGGGGTGATGAATGGACAGAGAGAGAGAGAGAGAGAGAGAGAGAGAGAGAGAGAGAGAGAAAGAAGCAAATGAACCAGAGAAATAAAAACGAAAGAATACGTCTAAAAGCCCCCCAAAAAAACAGAAAGATGGAAAGTAAGAAAGGAAGTTAAGACGGAAGGAGGGGAAACGAAAAGAATCAAAAGAAGGGATGAAGGAAGGAAGGAAGGAAGGAAGGAAGGAAGGGAGGAAAGGAGGGAGGGAGGAAGGAAGAGGAAGGGAAGGAAGGAAGGAAGGACGGAAAGAAATAATCAGTATTGCAGAAACATAGACAGCCACAGAACGGGAAGAACCGAGAGAGAGAGAGAGAGAGAGAGAGAGAGAGAGACAGACAGACAGACAGACAGACAGAGAGACAGAGAGAGAGAGAGACAAGACAAGACAAATTCTTTATTTCGAGGATAATAGATAAGCACTGGTGTGCTTTTTTACATCCAGTCCCCGAAAGAGAGAGAGAGAGAGACAGACAGACAGACAGACAGACAGACAGCAGAGACGGAGACAGAGACAGGCAGACGGACAGACAGACAGAAAAAGAAACAGAAACAGAAAAAGCAATCGAAACAAAAACAAACATATGGAGTAAAAAAAAATTATGAAGAGAGAGAGAGAGAGAGAGAGACAGAGAGAGAGACAGAGAGAGACAGAGAGAGACAGAGAGACCGAGACAGAGACAGACAGACACAGAAACAGAAAAAGAGATCGAAACAAAACAGACATGCATATGGGGTAAAAATAATTATGAAGTGAGGGAGAGAGAGAGAGAGAGAGAGAGAGAGAGAGAGAGAGAGAGAGAGAGAGAGAGAGAGAGAGAGAGAACGAACGAACGAACGAACGGTTTTATTAGAAACTTTATCTACATCTAGCCCCCTCTGGACAAAGAAAAAGACAATTAAAAAAAACAACAACCAAAAATGCAAAAATGCAAATCAACAAACAACGCGATTATATTCATCAAACGCTTTTCTGCACAAACATCAAAATCACACCACAAATGACAGACAGACAGACAGACGGACAGACAGACGGATGGATGGACAGAGAGGCACAGAAAAGCACACAAAAGAGAAAGAAAGAAAGAATGAATGAATCTTTATTTTCCAACGGTGAAGATATTAGCACTTTGGCCGACTTACACATCTGCCGTTGTTCTAAGAGACACACAAACATGTACGCATATAAAGGTAGTTATACTTAATACTTAATACATGTATAATGTACGAGTATAACACAGCGTCAAACTGAGAGACACAACATCGCTCACATCTGTACGGAACGGAAGCGAGTAACACACACACGCACACACACACACACTAACACACACACACACACACACACACACACACACCAAGGGAAAAACAACAACAAAACCCTAGCATGAATGCTACACAAAAGAGAGAGAGAAAGAGGCACAAACAGAGAAATCAGCAACAACCAGACTGCCCAGCTTTACAGTGTCTTCCATTGTGGGTTATCTTCTATGCTGAGATCAGCGTTTTCGAAATAATACAGGGATTAACAGAAGGAAAACCCTACAAAGATGAAAGAGTTTCAGTTCAGTTTCAGTAGCTCAAGGAGGCGTCACTGCGTTCGGACAAATCCATATACGCTACACCACATCTGCCAAGCAGATGCCTGACCAGCAGCGTAACCCAACGCGCTTAGTCAGGCCTTGAGAAAAAAAGGTGAATAAATAATAGATAAGCGTACATCCATAAGTAAATAAATAAATAAATAAATAAATAATAATTATGATATATAAAAAAGCGGTAGTAGTAGTAGTAGTAGTAGTAGTAGTAGTAGTAGTAGTAATAATAATAATAAATAAATAAATAAATAAATAAATAAATAAATAAGACAACAATGATGATAAATAAGCAAATAAATGTTAAACATGCAGACACACATTCACACATACACCCACACATGCATAACAGATATGCACCAAACATGCAGTTTCACAGATATGAAAGCACAGTCAAATACACTTAAACGTACATGAGCCCCAACACTCACACACACACACACACATTACCCTGCACCTCCTCTACCCCCCTCCTCCACGCACTCATTTCTAGGCTATGTATCGCAGCTTCCACGGCACACACACACACACACACACACACACACAGATGAACACTTACTTGTACAAGCACACAGACATGCGAGATGAAAGAACAAGCATGAAAATCCCTACTCTCTCCCCCTCCCTTCCCTCCCCTAACAAGAACACAAAATTAGATACACTCCATGGTCCAGTCAAATAATTTACTTCGACTTTTACAGACTATATCCGTATGTAAAGCCTGTTCAGAGAAAAGCATGGAATGTCGAAACTGGCTTCCCCCCCCCCCCCCCGCCAACACACACACACACACAAAGGTATACAAAAAGCGATATTAGAAATATAAGAGTTTACGTGAACAAAATACATAACAACTAAGTTTTACCATACATTGCTCATCAATTCATCACACATATCTACAATGTAGTGGATTACGAAGAACGCACCACTTGCATGCAAGCACGCTCATAGCCCCCCCCCCCCCCCCTCCCCCCCTTCGATCCCTCCCCCCCCCTCCCCGCCCCGACCCCTAGATT